>NC_090651.1:209479928-209677428 GCF_040937935.1 Hyperolius riggenbachi | reverse complement strand
GACTTTGGGAAAAGCTGAATCCTTATCATATGAGACAATAGCATTAAACCTACTTTTTTAGCTTTTTAAAACAGAAAATAAAACTGGGAGGTTCTAAAAAATTGAATACATTTTTCAGGAGTAGGATGGATGAAATTGTTTATCTTCACAGTTTATTTTCAACTTGGATTTTCCATAATGT
Source organism: Hyperolius riggenbachi (assembly GCF_040937935.1). Lineage (NCBI taxonomy): Eukaryota > Metazoa > Chordata > Amphibia > Anura > Hyperoliidae > Hyperolius > Hyperolius riggenbachi. Next base: position 209,677,247 of record NC_090651.1, on the reverse strand, counting down.
TCATGTATGAGTTAAAACGTTTGTACAGTATTTAGTTTAAATTGCTGTTGCTACTTTGCGATAGATAAGTGACTTTTGGGTTGCAGTTTGGGCACTCGGCCTCCAAAAGGTTTGCCACCACTGTCATAATCTAATGTCCCACCATTGCTAGGTTCATGTAAATTTGTCTCCACCCGTTACCACACCTATATTCTGGTCCATGGCCCACCCATTTTTCGGTGCGGCGCGATAAGCACGCCGCACAACGTGATCCTCATATTTTTGGCACGCTAGCTGCAGTGTGCTGAATTCTGCTGCCTACAGTATGTACAGTATACGCTGTTCTCTAGTGCCTGCACTGTGTGCTGATCTACCTCCAGTGTGTACAGTGTAAGGTGTTACTCTGTGCCTTTATTGTAAACCAGCTATATTGTATGCTGATCCCTGCTACTTTCAGTATGTACAGTATTAGCTGTAAAGCCTGCTACACACATACAATTTTGATTAGCCAATTTTAGCTCTGTTCATAAAATTCATTGTCTGTTGGCCCACTTACTGCACGGGGGTGGTAAAATTGGGGGTCAGTGATTGACCAATCAAAATTGTATGTGCGTATACATCTTTGATCTATGCCTATACTGATTGTAAATTATCTAAATAAAGGACAGGGGGCTCCATCCAATATTTCGATGGGCAGGCCCGTTATCTGTAGCTTACACAGCTGCTAAGTTCATGTACATTTGGCCCCACCCATGGCCACGCCCACTCACCTCATGGCCACGCCCATTTTTGCCGCCCCGCCTGGTGCCCACAGGTGCCCCCGATCTCCAAGGACCCTAGAAACGCCCCTGGCTGGGGGTATTTTGGGTCTCTTTGCTGTGCTTGGGACTTTGCTTGGCTGTACGCTTTGCTGGGCTGGGACCCGTGAGCTTTGCTTTGCTGAGGTCCTGGGGCTTTCTTAGGGCACATGGGCTTTGCTGGGCTTGGGCACCCTGGGGCTTTGGTTTGCTGGGGGCTTTGCTGAGGCCCGGGGGCTTTGCTGGGCACTTTGTTGGGCTAGGGGCTTTGCTAGGGTACAGGGGCTTTGCTGGGCTTGGGCTCTGGGGCTTTGCTGGCAGTTTTGCTGAGGCCTGGGGGCTTTGCTGGGCTGGGGCCCTGGGGCTTTGATATGCTGGGCTTGGGGGCTTTGCTTTGCTGGGCAATTTATTATGCCAGGCTGGGAGGCTTTGCTATGCTGGGTGCTTTGTTATGCTGGGCTGGGGGGGGGGAGCTTTGTTATGCCGGGCTGGGGGGCTTTGTAATGCCGGGCTGGGGGACTCTGCTAAGCTGGGCTGGGGGGCTCTGCTATGCTGAGCTTGGGGGGCTTTGCTGGGCTGGTTGTTTTATGCTGGGCTGGGGGCTTTGCTATGCTGGGCTGAGGGCTTTGCTATGCTGGGCTGAGGGCTTTGTTATGCTGGGCTGGGGGGGGGGAGCTTTGTTATGCCGGGCTGGGGGGCTTTGTAATGCCGGGCTGGGGGACTCTGCTAAGCTGGGCTGGGGGGCTCTGCTATGCTGAGCTTGGGGGGCTTTGCTGGGCTGGTTGTTTTATGCTGGGCTGGGGGCTTTGCTATGCTGGGCTGAGGGCTTTGCTATGCTGGGCTGGGGGCTTTGCTATGCTGGGCTGGGGGCTTTGCTATGCTGGGCTGGGGGCTTTGCTATGCTGGGCTGGGGGCTTTGCTATGCTGGGCTGGGGGCTTTGCTATGCTGGGCTGGGGGCTTTGCTATGCTGGGCTGGGGGCTTTGCTATGCTGGGCTGGGGGCTTTGCTATGCTGGGCTGGGGGCTTTGCTATGCTGGGCTGGGTGCTTTGTTATGCAGGGCTTAGGGGCTGTACTATGCGGAGCTTAGGGGCTTTGATGGGCTGGGCACTTTGCTGGGCGGGAGCCTGGAGAGCTGGTTGCAGAGCTACAGACCTCAGATTGCAGCGACTGGGGAAAGCAGAGCAGGATGCACATACAGGAAGTGACGTCCCTTCCACATTTTAAGTGCTTCCTGCTCTGCCTTCCTTAGTCGCCGCAATCTGAGAGGTCTGCTCATAGCAGGAGTGGGGAGCCGACACACTGCGGAGGGAGGGAGGGAGGCTGGGCACTTGACCACAATTATATCCAGGGCACCATGGCAACAGGTTTTACGCCACTGTCGTAGAATGTTCCGACGATCTAATATTACTTTACCTAGCCCATTTCTCACACTAGCACCACCTCTACCTACCGATATCTGCACCACAATCTCTCCTGCTAAATTGTCCAGTGATCTCTGCATTGCCCTCCACTGTTGTTCGGCGCCGCTAACATTGTGGTCTATGCGGCTCCCGTAAAACAGCTCACCCACTGGCACCCAAATTACCTGCTTCATTCCTACCATCTTGTTGGGACAACCACCTGCAAAGATCCAGTTGACGCACCATGTTGATGCCTAATCTGAAGCAGTTTTGCTGAGGGAATGTGACGTCTCCCCATTCTTGCTGTCTCTGACTCCATCTGTTAAGGAAAAAAGGATGACAGAGAATAGGAAGTGCTATCTGTCCCACCCCACTTCATTATGATTATTTAGTATTTATATAGCACCACCATCTTCCACAGGGCTTTGCATAGTATGGGCTTGTCTCTAACTGTGCCTCAGAGGAGCTCACAATCTAATCCCTACCATAGTGATCTGTCTATTGTAGTCTAGGGTCAATTTTTAAGGGGAAGCCTATTAACATCTGTATGGTTTTGGGATGGGGAGGAAACCAGAGTGCTTGGAGGAAACCCATGTAGAGGGGGACATGCATGAAAGTGCCTCACTTAGCCAATTCTTGATGTGACATGTAGCGATGAAACGGGATGAAAGGAAACAATGGGATCTAGTGCTGCTTTTGTGCAAATGATGGTAAAAGGTGGTACTGACGGCTGTACGTTCATTTGAATGGGCAGCACTTAAGCAAGGAGCGCTGCAGCAGTAGATTAACCCTGGTTCAGCGCCTGTCTGTAAAGAGGATCTGTACTAAAAAAAAGTGCCCCTGAGAGGTACTTAACCTTGGGAGGGGGAAGCCTTTGGATCCTATTGAGACCCAAAAAATCAGCTGACAAGCTTTTCAGCTGTGGTGCAGGCGCAGTAATGGCTTTCACACTCCTGTGCAGGTGCAGTAGTGGTTTTCCATATAGTTTTCCAAATAGCCGAGCCTGATTGGGTCCGATCTACTGCGCAGGAGACTTGAGTCTGCGTAGTACAGCAGATCCGATCAGGAGAGCAGAAAGAAAATATTTACATCGACCGTGTTCGGGGGCTGCCAGCACTCGATTCCCAAGGGTGAAGAGGACAGGGGGAGCCTCATAAAGATCCAGAGGCTTCTCCTCCCAAATAAGAACCCCCAGGGACATTTTATTTTTTTTATTACAGATCTTCTTTAAGCTGTAAAGTCTTGTTCTTAATATTGGCAATTTATTAACTTTTTACAGTACTGATTAATAGCCTTTGTACTGTTTAGAATGCACAACAATGGAGACAATCTTACTCCTATCTACTCAGCCAAGTTCAAAGCCACTGCCTCGATTCCTTCTATTTTGCAGATGCTGTTATTGTTAACATGCACTCCAAAGTGATCTCATTAGACTGTTTTGATACACATTAAAATACTGTAGAATAGTGTTGAAATGTTCTCAGAATTTAGCTTAATCTGCATACCTGAGCTAATAACTAGTATCAGGCTAATCTGTGTGAACTACTAGCATAGGCTTCAGTGCTTGAACAACTTATATCTGACTTGGATTACTTTTTGATTATATTGATTATGAAGGTGTACAGGTCATCCAGGGTGTAGGAATATTTATTTAATGAGGAGGGTGTTCCAGTTCATCTTCAAAATCTCTTCAACCTAGATTGGTATGTTTTCCCTCGTCACAGAACCAAATACATCTTTCATCTTTCAGGGTGTGTCCTTATCCTGGATGCCAGGGTAAATTATTGTGCTGCAGGGGTCTGTTTTGCATATGTTTTGACATAAGTATGTGTATTTAGAATAGGTGCCTGTTGATGTGTTTGTTTCATCTGAGTACACATGAATGATGCTTGCCAGCTGAAGGAGTCAACTTTTGAATGTCAGAATATTAACTGTGTGCAGGATCATTCAACTTTTTTCTTTCTCTTCTTGTAGTGATTAAACTAATACTATGGTACAGCTCTGATATGCAGTACAGTCTGTAGATTGCTAGCATAGTTTGTCTTGTAAAGTCCTGTTTTCTTAGATTGACCATAACCATTTCTGACTCTCCAACTGGCAGTTTTACTTGTGGGATGGAACCAAAAGTACGGTACTTTGAAACCAACCCCCGCTCCCCCCTTCCTTTCCCAGGCAAACATGCTCATCTAGGCCATACACAATGATTCATTAATAATTTAAATGTTGTAATAATTTAAATGTTGTAATAAAAGGGTAAATAAAATACGTGGGTTTTAATGACAGTAGCATGTATTATTTTAAAACTAAAATAGCTGAAAACTGACTTGCTGAAAAACTCAATTTTTTTTCTTACTATTCCCATTAAAATGCATTTCGAATAAAATAAGTCTTAGCAAAATGTACCATCCAAAGAAAGCCTAACTGGTGGTGAAAAAACAAGATATAGATCATTTCTTTGGGATAAGTAATGATAGCCCCCTGTCATAGATCTGGTATTCCCGGCATTATTGGTATTCCCGGCATTATTGGTATTCCATACAAATTAGTATTCCACACACGAGTAGTGTTTTTGGAATCCATGTTCCCTTATTTGGAAACCCGAATAATGCCGTGCGCAGCAGTTCATCAGCATCATTACGATTGGAGAGAGTCATGGAGTTGCGTTCCACGTCGCACTTCACATGACTCTAATTCTTACATCTTGGAAGGAGGAGGAATCCGAGTCATGTGAAGTGCTATGTAGAATGCAACTCTGTTTGTCTCTGACCATAACGGTGCTGAACTGCTGTGTACAGCATTATTCAGGTTTTCGAATAAGGAAACCTGGATGTGGACAACACTACTATTCATGAGACAGAGAGAGCAATCCTATTCCAGCCTGTACTGAAATGTTTAATTTCAACAGTGAGTATTTCAAATAACTTGAACTTGCCTTTATTCCAGCTAGTCTTTCTTTTTCTCTATTTAAGCAATATGGAGCTGCTGAAAGGTCCAATTCATCCGTAACTGTTTAGGTTTGGGTAGCATGGAGGAAGTTTAGAGAAATTTTTTTTTACTTGCACAGCTGAATTAATCCCCCCACATTTCTCAGTGACTGCTTTGTATTTTCAAATCTCATTAAAGGGACTCAGAGCTCAAATTAAAGCATGCGGCCGGCGTGACACTACGGCGCATGCGCGGTTTAATTGCTCATGCGCCGTAGTGTCACACAGGCCACCGTGATGACGCGAGGCGGCCAGCGTGGTGACGTCAGCCGTGACGAATAAGGAAGAGGAGACCCACACTCGGACCCACATATCGGAGAAGAGCCAGGATGCCGGCGTAGGACCTCCAGACCAGCACTGGGCTGCAGAAAGCCCCAGTGAGTACAGTTTTTTATTTTAATTTGAGCTCGGAGTCCCTTTAAGTGATGGCTCAGAATATGCAAAAATTATAGTTTTAAAAACAAATAAGTTTATGGTGACGTGCACAAATGTGGTTTGAACTAGTTCTAATAACTTGCTAATGATATGCAGGCTTAAATAATTATGTTGGTTTCCTCCCAAAATATGTACTGTAGAGTTCTGTTCATGTACTGTACAGTACGCTCCAGATTAAATAATGCATAATAAGTACATTACATCATTACTATAGTATTACAATTATGTCACGTCTCTTGGAAATTGTCCAGAAAAAAGTAATTTCTTCTTTTGATTTTAGAATACCGTATACTGTCTCTAATAAACTATTTGACCTTTTTATTTTCTTTTTTTAACCATTTGACCTTTTTAACTCTAACATTCTGTTGGAAAACATTGTTCCCTACTATGTAAAATGTATAACAGTTGGTTATCTACAGGATTTTTTACTACTGCTTTATAAAGCGGCAACATATTCTGTGGTGCAGTACAAAGTAAGAAACATGGAATACATAATAATGCAGACAATATACAAAATACAGAATTGGTACAAAATATAGAATTGGTAATTATAGTTACAAAAATAACATAAGGAATAAAATGTATAACCGATTCCGAGACTCAAAAGGGTGAGAGAGACCTGCCCTTGCGAGCTTACAATATAAGATTTATGAGGCAATGTGTCTGTTTCAGGCCTTACAAAGAGTTTGGCTATAGTACATCCACTCTCCTCCCTGATGAAAATTGACTCATAATGATAATAGGAAGCATGCTTCCATAAATGAAAACCATAAACAATAAGGGAAAGCCCTTATCCTATCTATTTCTGACTTTCACTATAGTATTAGCCAGTATCCTGAAATTATTTGCTCCTGGATTTGTTCTATGGTGTAACAAAGTGTCTGTAGAAATCTCAAAATGTACGGACTTTTTTTTCTTTGTAGACTTTTTTTCCCCCACTCTTTGTAGATGTTCAAGCTTAAAGAAAAGCTAAAATAAAATCCTATAGTCTACTTTACATATACATAAATATATATGTATATACATAAAAATATACATAAAATGTTTTTTTTGACCCCCTGTTTCGTTGGTTGTTTTTTTAACCAATCAAAATATGTTATGTATATACTCGAATACAAGTCGACCTCATGTATAAGTCGACTCCAATATTTAGTCCTCTTAAAGTGAACCAGAGACGAAGCACCCTCATGTATTTCACCATATATATCAGTGGGAACATTATAGAAAACACCAACCCTGCTCTGCGTTTCATCCTTTACTTCTCAGCCTGCTTGTTATCAGCCCTGATAAAATCCCAGACTGAGCATTCAGTCTGCCTTTGCTCAGGAATCATTATAGCTGAGTCTATCTTCTCTGGCATTTCAAGCCCAAGCCTGCCCCCTTCTGGCTCTGCTTTCCTGTGCTGTATATTAAAAGCATCACAGAGAGCATTGATGAGATGGGAGGAGCTGCTAATGGAAGGGTATATTAAAAAAAACTTTTTTTAAATCTATATTTGTTAGTCATAAGAGGTTTTTAAAAATGGCTCACTTTGCACAAAGTCCACTAAATAGTATGCTTTTTTGATGAACTGTGTTTTGCATGGAGTTATTGTAAAAAGACACAAAAAACGGCACACCAGAGCGGCAAAAATAGCAGGTATTGTATTTATTTTGTAAAATCTATCGGGGGATATGTTTATTTTGTGCCAAAGCGTTCATCTCTGGATTCCTTTAAGCTGGAATTTCTTTTACTCTAGTATAAGTCTACCCAGCAAAGTTATTGGCTGCACTTGGGGATCAGGAGGGGTTAATGATTGCACTGCATACATTGCAGCCATTAACCCTCCTGTCTCTTAAGTGCAGCAAATAACTCCTCCAGGCCCCCAAGTGCAGCAATTATTCACTCCTTTTTATGCAGCCCAGCATTTCCCCCTGCCCCTTTCCTTGTTAATTGTTGTGGCCAGGACTTTCAGACCTGTGTTTTCTTGGCATTTCCTTTCCTCAAAGTATCACTTACCACAGGGTAAATTGCTGCAAATGGGAATGTCACTATTAAGCCCGGTTCACATCTGCGCTTTTTTCCGCAACATAAGTGGAACGTATATTGTAGAAACGGAGCGGATGTGAATGGATCCAATGTTAACCTATGGATTCATTCATATGCGCAGGGCCGGCCCGCTCATGAGGCGGGGTGAAACAATTGCTGGGGCCGCCCGCCGAGCTGGAGGGGTAGCGGGCAGAAAGGGGGTATTGGGCCTAGCGGCGGGGAGGGGGGTCGGACCCCCCCCTCCCTCGCCTGGGTCCCCCGATCTGCGCTTCTCCTCCAGCGTAAAGTACCAGGCAGCCAGCGTGCATATGACGAAGAGGCAACGGGCGGGGGAATCACTCACCTCTTCCGCGTTCCATCGTGTGCTCCACTGACGTCACTTCCGGCAACGCCGCCCACTGTATTGGACGGCCTTGCAGGAAGTGACGTCAGTGGAGCGCACGATGGAACGCGGAAGAGGTGAGTGATTCCCCCGCCCGCTGCCTCTTAATGATATGCACGCTGGCTGCCTGGTACTTTACGCTGGAGGAGGAGCGCAGATCGGGGGACCCAGGCGAGGGAGGGGGGAGTCCGACCCCCCTCCCCGCCGCTAGGCCCAATACCCCCTTTCTGCCAGCTACCCCTCCAGCTCGGCACTCCCCACCCCACGGCTGGGGGGGGGGGGCGGGCGATTTTTTCGAATCTTGCCTCAGGCGGCAATCTTGCCTCAGGCGGCAAAAAGTCTAGGGCCGGCCCTGCATATGCGTCCATTGGTATGGGTACATTCCGTACGTTCCGGCCCCCGGATCCAAAAAATGCAGCAGGTCCTAATTTTCTGGACCGTTCTGCCTAGTGGAACGGATCCGGAAAAAAATACTGCAGCATTGGGGGCAATGGGAAACGAAACGTTTCTTCACACTGGTGAAGAAATGGACCATTCCATCGGGGGTGGGGGCATGGGCCGACGTGATCCTGAGCGACGGGAGGGTGAGGGGAGGGTGCAGCAGCCGGGCGGGTGGGCTAGGGAGGCTTAATACATACCTAATCTTGTGCAGTAGCCGGCGGTAGAGGCTTCCGTCTTCTTCCGCGTCATGACGCACTGTGTAATCACAGTGGAAGAAGAGGAAGCCTCTACCACCGGCTGCTGCACCAGATTAGGTATGTGTCGCGATTGTGGAACTTTCCCCGTGATCAGCGCACAACGCGTGTGCTGACACGGCAGAGATCCTCCACAAGCGTATAATTTGCAGGAACCCAGCAAAAGGTGCTACGCACCTGTAGAGGGAAATTCCTGTCGGCAGATGGCGCTGGGGAGTGCAGAGGAACCAATCCTCTGTACCTCCACAATTGCCAGACAGGAATTGTACGAAGCGCAGAACGCAATCGCAAGAGAGGCGATTGCGAATGAGATTGAGCAAAAGGGATAGGTTGTATGTGTGTGCGCCAATCCAGTCGCCACTCCGCGACCGCGCACACACAACAGCAGATACGAAATAAGAACGCGATCGCGAGAGGTGCGATCGCGAGATATGACACAAGGCAGAACAGAATAGAATACAAGGGTAGCAAAGGCACAGCAAATACAATAAGGAGATAAGGAAAATAACAACGCTAGCTAACCGCGAACACCGCACTCATTCGCAACAGTGCACGCGGTTATGCGCGATCTCCACGTGATAAGCACAATAGAGACAAGCACGCCTAACTAACCATAAACAGACAAACATGAAACAGGGGACGCGAGCGCTTGCTTAACGGTTACCTCACCGAGCCTGTAGCAAGCGCAGCGGACAAGACAGACACACGAAAAACAAGAACTAGGCAGGAAGGATCCACCGCTCTTCCGCCAGAGCAAGTGTGATCCAAGCAGGAACACAGATCAGAAAGATCCACAGCCGCTAACGCTAGCGGCTAGTGCGATCTCAGCAAGACAGAACGATTCGCTATCAACCGCCGTTGGTGACAGCGCAATCGCGACCGACAAGACAGAACAGAAGGATCCCCAGCGCTCGCACAAAGTAGCTAGTGCGATCCCAGGAAACAGAACAGAAGGATCCCCAGCGCTAGCACAAAGTAGCTAGCGCGATCCCAGGAAACAGAACAGAAGAGATAGCTGGTAGCAACCGCTGCACCAGCTATACTCCAAGAACATAGATCAGAACCATTTCCTGTCAACCACCATAGGGACAGGACAATGGCAAACCGGCAAGACAAGACAGAACAGGCAATACAGATAATACAACCTGACTGGGCTAGAAGGGGAGCCTAAAGCAACCCCCAGGAATTAACTATACTAGATAGCAATGGCTGACACTCCAGCAGTGTCCATCAGGAACTGAGCATGGAAGGGAAATGACCAGCGAAGCATTCTGGGAAACATAAAGCTCTTATAGTGCCAGTCATCAAAGAAGGCAGGTAGGGGATTTGCATAACGAATGTATGCAAATTCCCCAGCAAGAGAACAGAACAGAAACTTGCAATGAAAAGACAGGTCTCTGTTCCAGAGACCTGCAGCCCACAGACTAGAGGAATGGACAAACAGCTGTCTGCCTGTGCAGCCAGCTGAGCGGATCATCACAGTATGTATTTGCTGAGTGAAAACAGATCCGATCAATCAATGATCAGATCCGTTTTCATTTTGTAAACGGGCCACGGACTGAGCCATACGGATCCGGTGAAGCGGACACCAGATCCGCTCACCGGATCAGTTTTGGCCAAAAACGTAGATGTGAACCGGGCCTTAGTACACATATTACTCAGTGTGCTCAGTGTTGCCGGTGACTCATGTATAAGTCGACCCCTATACTTTTATGAAGTGAATCAGACCTACATTTCTAGACTTATACCTGAGTATATACAGTACTTTGCCATTTGCCTATGCACACGCAAGAAAGTCCTACAATATGAGTGGACCTGTGTGTAAACTCTTCAGTACGTTTGGCTAATACATTCCTTAGCAATACACATTCTTTTTTTCAATAGGATGAATGTTTTATTTAGTGCAATAAAAGGGCATTTAAAAGGCTATGCCTGCAGTGATGAACATTCAGATGTCTTACTTGAGCTGGGTATATTCATTAAATGAAAGGCGTGGTCCAACCGCCAAAAGATCTTTGTAACAAAAGAACCATCTGTGAACATGAATGTTTGTATCAGTTATCTTGGGGAGAAGAGGAGAGATGGGAAGGAACTCTTCCTATAGGCTGCTTCAGGGAACACAATAGCAGTCAGAAGAATCCATTTTATCCCAGAAACATAATTTTATCTCAGAGTAGTGTGTTTCTATCAAATCCTCAGGTTGCTTAAGGATCATTTAAACCAACTCCACAAAGGAAGGGTGTGGCACCCACACACTACACTCCCTCTGGGTAGCTGCTACCATATACTCCTTATGTTTGGTTTAACAGTGAAGTCATGGCTATAATGTGGTGGGGAAGGGAGGGGGTGCAACATGGTTGGGCAGAGCACTGGATTCTGGGATGTGCTGTGGGGTCATTGTGAGAGGAGATAAGGGTGGCCATAAAGTAGGGAGAAGAATTAGGAGGAGCTAGGCAGTTCACTCAGGAAGGTTATCCCCATTTTGAGTACTCCCATAACTAAATGAAATAGTAGTAAATAAAATAAAAATAATTAATGGAACTGAGTGTTATTTTATAAATAGACCAAACAAGTAAAGAATGAACTAGGAAGAGCTGGAGAGGATCATAGAGAATTGTATAGAGTTTAGGATACTTCCAGACTAAAACTGGGCAATATTTTGTGAGATCATTAAATGTCAGTCTCCAACCATAATTTGTATCTGCCTCTTTTTCCTCTGACTTTTTGTCCCGCAAGTTTACTATACACTTTATGAACAAGAAAGATGGAAATAAAGGTAGAAAAAATCTGGAAAACTGTCTGAACACTCAAATATTGAGGCTGTTGTTAACTGAATTCTTCCATGAATGCAACTCCTCTGTCCTTCTTAGCACCTGCTCGGGTACGGTAGGGATGCCTCACCCCTTTCTGCCTCTGCAGGATTGTGATAGCACTGCTTCACAGGCTGTTCCACAGAGATGGTGGCTCTGAACAGCCACACCATGGTCACAACTTCCTCATTAAAACTTATTTATCTCTACATAATTATAAAATCCATATTCGGATTAGCTCTGCTCAAATCAAAGCTCCTTTTCCTCAAACAAGCAGGGTTTGTTCTGGCCAATGAAGGCCCTGAAAATCTCTTCTGTTCTCAAAGAAAATACATGCATTATTTTAACTAGCTTACTGCACTGACATATTCTAAATCACTGTGGTGCCTGTCCTGATCTCTCTCTTCATAACGTCCACATAGTCAATGGAAACAATATATTTTACTTCCTGCCTTGTGCAGAATTATTAAACCCAAAAAACAGAGAGGAGAATTCTAGGTATCTTGAACCTCAGGCTGTTTAATGTTCTAGTTTTCAGCACATATCCTATAATATATAAATACAAAAATAAAAACAAATCATAGCATTAAGTTACAAAATGAGTCATATAGTGACTTAGTTATGTTTTTGGTCTAACCTAGAGTATTCCTTTAAATGTTCTCCACAATGCCAGTAGGTTAAATAACAAGGCAATTGTAATAGCATTACACATAAAGCATTTGACATATTAAAGTAAGAACACTCTTGAAGAGTTTGGCTTCAGAGCACATTTTTGTAGCCATTGTTATATTCTATATTCTAATCCAATATCTTGAATAAAACAACTCAGTTGATCCCGATCCTTTGTTTAGTATTAAGGGGATAAGACAAGGCTGCCTCCTATTCCTATTTTTCAATTTTTTTTGTTTTCAGAGCAGAGCAATACAACAAACACTCATCATAAGAGACCAAAAAAGCAAAGATAAATAAAATTTCTATGCTGATGACCTTTTTGCAGTGTATCTTCAGGTAAGCCACTATTCTCCCAAACCGTTTTGATTTGGCAAGCTCTCAGGCCAAAAAGTAAATCTTACTACAAAACAAAGGGAAAGGGAGCGCTCAATGGTGCATTAAACTTCACTTTATTCTCATCACATGCAATAAAAGTTGCACTTACAGCATCCATGCAAGTGTAGCACATGTAGGAGGCCGCCTGCGAGTCCTCTCCAACTCCTGATCCTGGCCCGGGCTAACAGGGATAGTCTTAGTTGTTGCAGCGATCGGGGGGACACCCGCTGGCTGGGTCTAGTAAATCTTACTAAGATATGAGCGATGATTATAAATATCAGTAACCACACATTGCAGCTGATTGCACTGAATTATAATTTTCATTGACAAATGAAAACCCTCCTATGCTGGCTGTAATAAAAGCTTTACGGTAAACTACCAGAGGGTAGATTAAGGGAGAGACGGTCGCAATAAAAGACCTCATTTGGCAGATTAGTAGCAAAATAATTGGTAATTCTGAATAAAATGTTCTACTTCCACACATCACTAACTTTTTCTGTGACTATGTTGGAGAGAATTTCAGGCTTCAGCCAGAAGGTTTGTGTGGGGAATAAAATAAACCAGAATCAATTGGATATGACTAAATGTTAGAATGGGGGACTCAAATTTACTGAACACAAGCAGTTGATGTCACAAAACGTCAATCTAGACCTAGTTCCAGGGATGTTGCTCTGATGCTGTGTGTATATCAGGAGGTCTGGTAGTCGGGCCGGCCGACTTCGGGTCGTCTTCTAAGGGTCGTTTTCAAAGGGTGGAAATTAACCAGAATTTACCAGAATTCAAATTATGGTTCAACTACACCTGCACATGCACCCTCAATTAATCGGCAAATTCCCTGATCATCTTTATCTTCTTCTACTCACAGGTATGTTTCATCTCTAATCTGACCTGCACTCAATTTGAAACCGATTCCTACTGCATCCATCTGCTGTGTATGTTTCATCTCTAATCTGACCTGCACTCAATTTGAAACCGATTCCTACTGCATCCATCTGCTGTGTATGTTTCATCTCTAATCTGACCTGCACTCAATTTGAAACCGATACCTACTGCATCCATCTGCTGTGTATGTTTCATCTCTAATCTAACCTGCACTCAATTTGAAACCGATTCCTACTGCATCCATCTGCTGTGTATGTTTCATCTCTAATCTGACCTGCACTCAATTTGAAACCGATTCCTACTGCATCCATCTGCTGTGTATGTTTCATCTCTAATATATTACATGTGGCTCATTTCTGCTGTCCTGCTCTGCTTTTCATATTAGTAGCGCCTAAGTAACATATTTACATTGTAATTTACTACTTGCTATTGAAATTCTGGCTTTTGTTTCACACTGCTGGCCTATCTGTAATTTCAAACAAAGTTGTAACACCTACAAGCTTGTTTGATTTGCAGGAGACTATAGTGGCCCTCCCCCCTGCTTAATTGCAAATAGTCTGCCAGACCATCCTGATTACTCATTTGCTCTGATGCTGTGTGTAGATCAGGAGGTCTGGTAGTCGGGCCGGCCGACTTCGGGTCGTCTTCTAAGGGTCGTTTTCAAAGGGTGGCAATTAACCAGAATTTACCAGAATTCAACAGCAATTCAGCAGAAATCAGCATTACACCAAGGTAACTTCCTCAATCTTTTAGCCTCACCTGCATTCCTGATCACTATCCAAACCTCACACACATTGCTTCCTCTCTCCTACTCCATGCATCTTCCACCGTTCTCTACACATCTACCTCTGTCCAAACCACTGCCAGCCTCCTCTCCACACAACGTAATGCACCCCTTCCCCCCAGTCCTTTCTCTGGCTCACCCACACTTCACCCACCATATTCCTACCAACCCTTTGCCACCCCTCCACCACTACCACATGCTATTCCTCCACCTGCTTCTCCAGCTGGTCCCAGTGCTTTCTCCCTCCATCCTCAACCCACCCATTCCTAGACCCCCACTGGTCCCCAAACTCCCAGCCAACCCCCTTCCAGCCCCTCCACACTCCTCTTGCATCCGCAGACCACACCATAATAATCTCATTCCCATCCATACAACCCCCAGGCACTCTCTCCCTCTGTTTTGTGGTCTATGGAATGCCAGATCTGTCCGCAACAAGCTCACATCCATCCATGAGCTCTTCCTCTCTAAATCCCTCACCTTCCTCGCCCTCACAGAGACATGGCTCACCCCCTCTGACTGTACCGCAGCCGCTGCTCTCTCCTATGGGGGGACTGCATCTCAGTCACACCCCCAGACCTGACAACAGGTCTGGAGGAGGAGTGGGTCTGCTTCTCTCCGCACCCTGCACCTTCCGGGTCCTATCACCGCCCCCTTCCCTGCACTTCTCATCCTTCGAGGCCCATGTAATCCGCCTGTACCAACCTCTCCCAGCCATCATTGCGGTCCTATATCACCCCCCATCTGTTCCAACTTCACTCTTCCTGGACAACCTGGCCTCCTGGCTCCCCCACATCCTGTCATCTGACCTCCCCACCATCATACTCGGGGATTTCAACTTACCTATCAATGAGCCTATCTCCACTGCTGCCAAGCAGCTACTCTCCCTCACCAAATCCCTTGGTCTCTCTCAGCACACAAATTCCACCACCCACCGCGCTGGTCATACTCTTGACCTCATATTCTCAAAGTCCACCTCCCTCAGCAACCTGGACATCGCACCTTTCCCTATCTCTGACCATCACCTCCTCACCTTCACTATCTCCCCACCAACAACTTCTCTCCCCACCCCTCAGCCTGGTCGATGGCAGAGAGACCTACGTAATCTCAGCCCAAATGTCCTAGCAAGTCCCCTTCTCTCCCTCTCTTCCCACCTACCCACCCTAACATGCCCCAATGAAGCGGCTGCACAATATAACCTTGCCCTCTCATCTGCTTTAGATCAAGCTGCCCCCTCAATCTTCCGCCCTATCCAGCCCCCCAACCCCCAACCCTGGCACAACACCCACACACGTAATCTCAGGAAAGAAACTCGAGCAGCCGAACGGAAATGGAGGAAATCACATCTCAATGCTGACTTCCTAGATTACAAGGCCAAACTGTTACTCTTCCACACTGCCCTCTCTGAGGCTAAACAAAAGTACTTTGCAGCACTGATTGTAACCCAAGCTTCCAACCCTCGACAGCTTTTTGCTACCTTCAATTCCCTCCTCAACCCCACTCCTCCCCCTCCCAGCTCCTCCCTCTCAGCCAATGACCTTGCCAACCACTTCACCACTAAAATTGCAACAATACGCAATGAAATTTCCCTCCTCCATCCCTCCCTTACCAATGCGTCTCAGGTTGTCCCCTTGCCTTCCCTCCCAGCGGCTCCCTTGTCTCGTCCACCCCTCGCCTCTTTTGCTCCTGCCACCATTGATGAAGTCAGCCTGCTGCTAGTGGCTTTCCCCCCCCCACATCCTCTCCCTGTAATCCGGTACCCGCGAAATACTCTTCGTCCCCACTTCCCTGACCTGGCCCCAGTCCTCACCTCCTTGTTCAATCTCTCCCTTTCCACAGGCATCTTCCCCAAAGCATTCAAACAGGCCACTGTGCTTCCCCTGCTGAAAAAACCCTCACTCGACCCATCCCTACCCTCAAACTACCGCCCAATCTCCCTCCTTCCCTATGCTTCTAAACTCCTCGAACGCCTAGTCCACCAGCGCATTACCCAATACATCAACACTAATACCCTACTTGACCCCCTGCTACAGTCTGGATTCCGACCTGCGCACTCAACTGAAACAGCCCTCGCCAAGGTGGTCAACAACCTTACCCTTGCCAAGGCCAAAGGCAGTTATTCCATCCTGCTCCTCCTTGACCTCTCTGCAGCATTTGACACTGTTGACCACTCCCTCCTCCTCCAATCACTACAGTCCATGGGCATCCATGGGCTTGCCTTGGCCTGGATCTTCTCCTACCTATCCAATCGCTCCTTCACCACTTCCTTCAATGGCTCCTCCTCAACTCCTGCCCCCCTTTCAGTTGGGGTCCCCCAGGGCTCTGTTCTAGGCCCCCTTCTTTTCTCCATATACACTTCCTCAATTGGCAAGCTTATCTCCTCCCTGGGCTTCAATTACCACCTTTATGCAGATGACACTCAGATTTACCTCCATACCCCCGATCTCTCAGCCACCACCATAAACAAGGTCTCCTCGTGTCTCTCAGCAATTTCCTCCTGGATGTCAGCTAGGTTCCTAAAGCTTAACCTAGACAAAACTGAGCTCCTGATCTTTCCACCCCATGCTGCTGCACCCATCCCAGGTTTCCACCTCACAATCGACAACACAACCATTCTCCCTACCTCCCAGGCCCGCTGCCTGGGTGTCCCCTTGGACTCTGACCTCTCCTTCATCCCACACATCCAAAACATCACAAGAGCCTGCAATTTCCACCTCCGTAATATCTCCAAGATCCGCCCATTCTTAACCCCGGACACGACCAAACTGCTCATCCATGCCCTCATCATCTCCCGCCTTGATTACTGTAACTCACTCCTTTCTGGCCTCCCCCTGAAACGCACTGCCCCCCTTCAATCAGTGATGAATGCGGCTGCAAGACTCATCCATTCTTCGCACCGCTCTGCATCCACATCTCCCCTTTGTGAATCCCTGCACTGGCTCCCTATCCGTCTCAGGATAAGTTTCAAGATTCTATGCCTGGCGTATAAATCTGTGCACAAAACATGCCCTACCTACATCTCGGAGCTTGTTCACAAGTATACACCAGGTCGCCCCCTCCGTTCTTCCAACGACCTTCGCCTCACCACCCCGCGCATTTCACACTCCCATGCCCGCCTGCAGGATTTCTCAAGAGCTGCCCCCACCCTCTGGAATGCCCTTCCACCACCCATCAGACTTGCTCCCTCTTTCAACACATTCAAGCAAGCCCTCAAAACCCACCTCTTTATGATGGCCTACCCACCTCCTACCACACAGTAACTCTCTAAGGAATATTTAACAGCCCCCCCTAGTGTTTCCACCCCTCCCTTTAGATTGTAAGCCTCTGGCAGGGTCCTCCACTTCCTAGTGTAATCTACAGGATCATGTGCTCCTGTCCTATGACAGCCTGTACTTGTATTACTGGGCCTACCTAACCAGCCCATATTGCATGATCATGTATTTTGTACAATTTGTATGTATAACTTTATTCTATGTGTATAACCCTATGTATGTCATCCTTGTATCATTGTATATATTTATTGTCCAGCGCTGCATAATATGTTGGCGCTTTATAAATACAATAAATAATAATAATAATAATGTTGCTAGGACCCTAAAAGATCCCGAGCAACACCCTGGGCACCAGTAAGGAGTCATTGTGCAGTGTGCTATGCCAAAAGTGAACTTGGTCATTATGGGTTATGGGCAGAGCCAATTGTGCATAAACCTAGCCGTGGTGTAATTCAAAGACAGTCGATGTCCCCAGCAAAACTTTGGATAAAGTCCCCTCTCCATTAATAAAAGGTTAGGCTCTAGTTCCCATAAACCTATAGTCCACTGTAGCCTAAGACGCTGGTGGGGGCTGTGAGGAGTTGGGGACCTGGAGTTTTGTTTGCTTTGCCGCTGCCTAGGTCCGTTGTCTGTGCAGGTAAAGGCCAAGTGGAGTTCAACGCTGCTACCCAGCAGGTTGGGGCTCCATGGATGGTGAAAGACACCATGCTGATCGGGACACCTTTGGCCTTGGTGGATGCTGATTCCATCCATCAGCTGCTGCTGCTCCACTACAGCAGGGACGCCTTTGGTTCAGCCCTCCATGATGCCAGTTACTAATCCGGAAGGAAGGGCTACTGCTGCCATATGCTTCTGTGACAGCCAGATTATCTTGACCAGCCCTGCCCGAATGCTGCCCAGGAGTCGAGTCCAGGCCCGTTTCTAGAGGCCATGCAGCCGTGCGGCAGCCCTGAGCGCAAAGGGAGGGGGGGGGCGCTGTAATGGAGGGGGGAGGTGCAGCCATGAGGAGAGCAGCCCGACCTCTCCCTCCCTTCCTCTCCCCAGGCAGCCCTCTGTGCTCCCCCCTCGGACTGCAAAGTAATTAGCACAGGGAAGCGCTGTACACAACTACTCACCTCCCAGGTTCCAGTCGCTGCTGGTCTTATCCTCTCTGCATAGACGCTGATATACACGCTGCTTCCTGCTAAACAGGAAGCAGCGTGGGTATCAGTGTCTATGCAGAGAGGAGAAGACCGGCGGCGAGTGAGCGGCAAGTGGAACCTGGGAGGTGAGTAGTTGTGTACAGCGCTTCCCTGCGCTAATTACTCTGCAGTCCGAAGGGGGGAGCATGGAGGGAGGGAGAGGTCAGGCTGCCCTCCCCGTGGCTGCGGCTCCCCCCTCCATTATGAGGGGGGGGGCACCTACCTACCTAACCTATACTGGGGGAAACTATCTAAACTATACCGGGGGCACCTACCTATATAACCTATACTGGGAGAACCTACCTGGCACAGAACAGCCGTGAGAAACGCGGGCGAATTGGAAGGATCCGCACAGTCCAATTTCTGATCGCTCTCTGGCTAAATTTGTGCAGCCATTGCAGTAATCAGAAACCGGCATCCCTGGTTTTTCTTTTTTTTAAATAAAGACAGTCCTTTCCCTCCTTCCACCAAAAGGCACAAGCCTGCTGCAGAGTGTCCCTGGCTTCAAGCTGGGCTGATGGCCCATCCATCAGGTATCGCTGATAAGCACGATGGTAGAAGCAATTTAGTTGCGGAAAAGTCAGACATTCTGGCTCACTCCCAGCAGGGGAGCTGACACGTAGCTTGCTACCACAAGCTTGAAAGAACAGTCACCTAGGAATGACCTGCTGTAAATCCCAGAGGTATATCATATTCCATAAACTGCAATATATGTCATATTTTCTGTGTTGCCAGGCTGGCAGACCCTCCAAACTAACAGAGCATGATGGGCCCTGGCTGGCGCTGGTTCTGAGGAAATTTCAGAACATTCTGAGGTAAACACTGCCAGTTAGGCAGTTCGAAAGTGCCCTGATGATACCACAGGGGTCCTACCCCTCATGTTTGGTATCAGGCTGCTGGGTAAATCGAGACAGACCTGAAAATGTTAGTAAATCTGCCCTGACCTGTACGGTTCTGTGAGATAGAGCCCATATAGGGTTAGATATGATTTCTGGTCCCCAGGACAAGGGGATGACTCATCTCATATTGTAAGGGGGTGTGTGGCTCCCGCCCTCACTCCCTCCTACTGGATCAGGGGCATAAGAATGGCAGAGGAGACAAACTCAGTGTCCTCCACCCTGAAACATCCTGATTTCATCTGTGCCAACTTGAGGATATGCAGGCATCCACCTGGTCTGAACTCTGAACTTTGAACTGAAACAAAGGAACTCTACAAGTTTTTTGCACAATAGGACATCTTTCCACAAATCCTAAGTATTTTCTCCCTTTTATTTCATACTGGCTATTAATGTTTCAATAATTGTTGATTTTAATAATTTTCTGTATATATTAATTATTTATATTGCTTTCAATAAACCGACTCTATCGTCAGTTGTTGTTCCAGCTGCCCTATTATTCAGCATACACAGGAACTGAACTCAGATCTCTGAAGAGACGCTACTATTGTTTGTTGTTGGCTAGACAGAATACAGCGTGTTTTAACCGTTATTATTTGTAGATCTAGGCTCAGACAGTCAGCGGGCTCCTCTGTCCCATGGTAACAGAGGTGGTGGCAGTTATACCCTGAACTAGTGTGTAAGTTGTATTTCCGTGACCCCACAGGCTCCCTTCTGGTCGGGCTGCTGCACAAATTTGTCGGTTTCTGCGCAAAGATCGCGACCAAAGCTTGCATGGTCTGTGTGCTGAAACCGATTGGAAGGCAATTTGCGGTCTGACCACTAGGGCTCCTGTGACATACCTAACCCATACTGGGGGAACCTACCTACCTAGTCTATACTGCGGGCACCTACCTACCTAACCTATACTGGGGGAAGCTACCTATCTAAACTATACAGAATCAGAATCAATTTATTTTCGTCAAGTAAGTTTGCACCTACAAGGAATTTGTCTTGGCAGTTGCTTAACAAACACAAACAAAAACAATACAAGGACAGACAGTGTGAATATTACAGGTTAAGGACATTGATAAGTATAGTGACAGTAAGCAATGTGAGAATTGTTCATGTTTAGTTCTGTGCTGATTACTTTCAGTCCTAGCAGCTCTAATGTGGCTCAGCATTAAGTATGGCTACCGCTTGAGGAAAAAAGCTGTTCCTGTGTCTAGAGGTTTTGGTAGCGATTGACCGGAATCTTACTCCTGAAGGCATGCGCTGGAAGATGGAGTGAGCTGGGTGAGAGGGGTCAGAGGCAATTTTGGTTGCTTTCTTTCTGCACCTGCTAGCGTAAAGATCCTGCAGGGAAGGTAAGCTACAGCCAATTATCCTTTCCGCTGATCAGATGATGCGCTGCAGTCTCCCCTTTTCTAATGCTGAGCAGGAGTCGAACCATACAGTCATAGATGATGTTATGGTGGATTCGATGATTGCAGTGTAGAACTGCACCATTAGATTTTGAGGTAGGCCAAACTTTTTCAGCTGCCGTAGATGGTACATTCTCTGTTGTGCTTTCTTGACAATAGTGGCCGTGTTGTTGTCCCATTTTAAGTCGTTTGAGATTGTGGACCCAAGAAACTTGAATGACTCAACTTGAGTTATTGTGGATCCATTTATGATTAAGGGGAGGTGCTGGGGGGAGATCTCCTAAAGTCTATTATCATCTCCATAGTTTTGAGAGCATTTAGTTACAAGTTGTTGCTGCTGCACCAGGAGGAAAGCTGTCCCACCACATGCCTGTATGCATACTCATCCCCGTTTTGTATGAGACCAACAACTGTTGTGTCGTCTGCAAACATTAGAACCTTAACAGATGGATCTGTGGAGATGCAGTCATTGGTGTAAAGTGAGTACAGCAGTGGGGAAAGCACACAGCCCTGAGGTGCACCAGTACTGACTGTCAGAGAGCTTGATGTGAGTTTACCAAGTCTAACACGCTGTCTTCTGTCGGTTAAGAAGTCGGTTATCCATTTGCAGATGGATTCAGGTATGTGTAGCTGGGAGAGCTTGCTATGCAGCAGTGATGGAATTATGGTATTAAATGCAGAGCTGAAATCTATAAATAAAATCCTGGTGTAGGTTCCTGGGGTGTCTAGATGCTGTAGTACATAATGCATACACATGTTCACGGCATCGTCTGCGGATCTATTAGGCCTGTAGGCAAATTGCAAAGAGTCCAGCAGGGGATCTGTGATGGATTTCAGATAAGTCATTATCAGTTTTTCAAATGCTTTCATGACCAGTGATGTCAGGGCAACAGACCTGTAATCATTTAAGCATGTAGGTTTTGGTTTTTTTTGGAATTGGTACAATAGTTGAGCTTTTAAAACAGGCAGGAACATTGGGGGCACCGCCACCTACTAATATAACCTATACTAGGGTGAATCTACCTATCTAACCTATACTGGGGGAACCTACCTATATAATGTATACTGGGGGAAGCTACCTATCTAAACTATACTGGGGCACCTACCTATATAACCTATACTGCGGCCACCTACCTAGCTAACCTATACTGCGGGCACCTACCTAGCTAACCTATACTGGGGGCGCCTACCTAGCTAGCCTATACTGGTGGCAACTATACTGGCTACCTATATTGGAGGCACCTACTTAACTATCCTATACTGGGGACACCTACCTAACCTATGCTGGTGGCAACTATTCTGGCTACCTACATTAGAGGCACCCACTTAGCTAACCTGTACTGGGGGCAGCTACCTAAATAACCTATACTGGGGTCACCTACCTATCTAACCTATGCTGGGGGAAACTATTCTGGCTACATATATTAGAGACACCCACCTAGCTAACCTGTACTGGGGCACCTACTTATCTAACCTATACCAGAGTCAACTGCCTATCTAACCTGTAATGGGGCAACTATACTGGATACCTAAACTGGAGGCACATACCTGGCTAACCTATACTGGGGGCAATTATGCTGGAGCATCTATACCTGGCTACCTATACTGGGAAGACCTATAGCTGGCTACCTATACTGAGTGCAACTAAACCTGGCTAAAGTATGCTGTGGACACCTATACCTGGCTCCGGGGTGGGGGTGGGGGGGCCCAATTTTTACACTCTCACCCTGGGCGCATTTTAGCCTAGAAACTGCCCTGTTTGGGACCCACCACAGAAATTAACACTACTGCATCTTTTGAACTGGAACATCTTGACAAGCACTGCCAGATGCCAGGTGTCAGCAATCGGGATCCTCAGCAGTGTCAGGCATCACTGCCAGTTTCTTTCAGGAAGTACTGGGTCATCACTGCTGAACCTTCACCTCCCTCTGACCCCCCCCCCCCCCCCAGTCTTAGGAATAACAGATGATTGCCAAGTGCGACTCGGGGCACTGTAGTATGGCAGCCTCTGCTCTTGCCTTTAGATACTATCCCCCCTCTTTCCAGAACCTGTATGAGCCAAAACCAGTTCCAGCTCCAACACCCCCTTCCCTCCCCCCCCCCCCCCCTTCCTTTTGTGCTTGGCGAAGTAAATTATTCTGTTAAACATTCATAAGCCACATAATAAAATAGCTATTTTCCACAACATGCTCCTCTTAACACGCTCCTCTTAAAATTCAGCCATCAGATCCCCCACATGATAATTAGGCAGCATGTTACCCCAAAAATGTCATCCCAACACAGAATCGGTTTCAATCAACATAGTAAGGGCCTGGGTACACAATTGCATTGGTTTGCATTGCAGATGGGCATGTATTTTACATAATGTATTCAATGCTGCTGCGCTTTAATTCCTCATGGATTCATCCAATAGCATGTATGGGGGGAAAAGAAACCAACATATGGGGCTTGATTCACAAAGCAGTGCTAACTGTTAGCACGCCTGTGAAAACCCCCTTAGCACGTCTAAACATGCTTTTCGCGCATAAAACTTTACGCGCGCAAAGTTAGCGCGCGATATGATTGAGAAATCCGGTGCTAACCTACTTAGCACCCTGGTTAGCGCATCTAAAGACTTTAGACGTGCTAAGTAGGTTAGCACCGCTTTGTGAATCAAGCCCATGGTGTGTAACGTTTGCTTACTGACACCCTCAGTGATTAACACACACTTCCGAATAATGTGATAAAGCCCCCAGCCTGGAGAACCTCCACCACTAATTATAGAGTGGCCGCTCACCCTCAGTTTTCTTGTAAACAAGCCCAACTCCTGGCAGCCATTGCCTCTGTAAAAAACTTCCTAGAGCCAATGTAAGGATAAAACATAGCGTAATTCCGTTTATTAAAATAACAACATCCCTGCTAACAAAGCTGCTTACAATGTAATCTCTTGGGTATGAGCATATCTTATAATATACTGCACCAGGTCATCAGCGCGTCCGCTGGCCAAGTGTAGCTGTAAACCTCGCTCCTTCCCAGTATGCGTGCGTGCGTACGTCCAGGCTCCGCCCTACGCGTTTCGTCACTAAGCGTGACTCATCAGGGGCTGGACGCACACACGCAATCAACATCTTTTATACCATCCCTCGCAACCCGCTCCCAGTGGCCAGGAGGCGTTCCCAGGCGTCATGTGCCCATACATATTCACAACGTAATACTACACGCCCCCTAACCATCACATGAGCTGCGAAGCAGCATATATAACCCCTCCATTACCGCTTAAAAGGCGCGCATATAGCGCTAAAGAGACGCATGCGGCACATACATATTGCGTCCTATATCCCATCATAAGCATACTATAAAATACAATACAATACAATAAAAATAGCAATAAAAATTACAAATAAAGAGAAAACAAGATAAAAACATAGAAGGTATTCCAAAGGCCATCCTGCAAAAAAGCCATCTCTTAAAGGACCACAGCCCTTAGCATTACATGCAATCAACATCACCAATGCTAATGAAAACACATGTGATCATATCCTATGTGTGTCATCACCCCTGTATATATCATGATACCTTGTATCTATCAACACCCCCCACTATTTATGGCTTAATTAAGTGCAAATAATCCCATATGATCATTCCCTATATATCAAAACCCCCCACCGAAAGGGCCCCCCACTATATAGAGCTAAGATGTGTAAAATAAGAAAGGGCCATGAGGACCACAGCGTTTCAGCCCATTTTAAACCGATGCATGCATGTGATCCAACCCAGATGCATTACTGTGCAATTGATAAGTTGGTGCCCTCGTGGAGGGGCACAAACAGATTGCGGGAATTATGTAGAATGGAAACTAAATGGATTTATTTACTACGCACACTCACACCTGAGGGACTAAATATCGAGGTTTATATCGACTGTTTCATAAGTAATGATTAATGGTTGGGGGTGGGGGGTTCTGTCGTGAGCTGTTAACTTGTACACATCTTAGCTCTATATAGTGGGGGGCCCTTTCGGTGGGGGGTTTTGATATATAGGGAATGATCATATGGCATTATTTGCACTTAATTAAGCCATAAATAGTGGGGGGTGTTGATAGATACAAGGTATCATGATATATACAGGGGTGATGACACACATAGGATATGATCACATGTGTTTTCATTAGCATTGGTGATGTTGATTGCATGTAATGCTAAGGTCTGTGGTCCTTTAAGAGATGGCTTTTTTGCAGGATGGCCTTTGGAATACCTTCTATGTTTTTATCTTGTTTTCTCTTTATTTGTAATTTTTATTGCTATTTTTATTGTATTGTATTGTATTTTATAGTATGCTTATGATGGGATATAGGACGCAATATGTATGTGCCGCATGCGTCTTTTTAGCGCTATATGCGCGCCTTTTAAGCGGTAATGGAGGGGTTATATATGCTGCTTCGCAGCTCATGTGATGGTTAGGGGGCGTGTAGTATTACGTTGTGAATATGTATGGGCACATGACGCCTGGGAACGCCTCCTGGCCACTGGGAGCGGGTTGCGAGGGATGGTATAAAAGATGTTGATTGCGTGTGTGCGTCCAGCCCCTGATGAGTCACGCTTAGTGACGAAACGCGTAGGGCGGAGCCTGGACGTACGCACGCACGCATACTGGGAAGGAGCGAGGTTTACAGCTACACTTGGCCAGCGGACGCGCTGATGACCTGGTGCAGTATATTATAAGATATGCTCATACCCAAGAGATTACATTGTAAGCAGCTTTGTTAGCAGGGATGTTGTTATTTTAATAAACGGAATTACGCTATGTTTTATCCTTACATTGGCTCTAGGAAGTTTTTTACAGAGGCAATGGCTGTCAGGAGTTGGGCTTGTTTACAAGAAAACTGAGGGTGAGCGGCCACTCTATAATTAGTGGTGGAGGTTCTCCAGGCTGGGGGCTTTATCACATTATTCGGAAGTGTGTGTTAATCACTGAGGGTGTCAGTAAGCAAACGTTACACACCATATGTTGGTTTCTTTTCCCCTCATACATGCTATTGGATGAATCCATGAGGAATTAAAGCGCAGCAGCATTGAATACATAACGTTTGGACTTCCTATACAGAGGACACTGCTTGCGGCTGGGACACCTGTCAAGTACTTTTTTGCATATTTTGCGCAGTGATACTATTGAGTAATGTATTTTACATAAACGCATGAGATTTGCATTGCTCTCTGTTGCTGACCCAATTCAACTATACTGAATGGGAAAGCTCTGTGTTGCACACTAAATGTGTGCAGTAGTGTGTTGTTAGAACACGGCACAGCAGTCCACTGTTCCTGCAAATCGCACACATTGGCCTCAATTCACTAAACGTTATCAAACACTTTATCAAATGTTTGAGAATTTACCTCATGAGTAAAATGTAATTTTGAATTCACTAAGGTGTTAAAGATTTATCGAATATTTTTTCTATAAAATGTTCAATAAATCTATAACACCTTAGTGAATTCAAAATTACATTTTACTCATGAGGTAAATTCTCAAACATTTGATAAAGTGTTTGATAAAGCTTAGTAAATTGAGGCCTATGTGTTGCTTAAATCCGCTCAGCAATGTGACAATGTGCCAAGACCCTCAGGCAGTGTTACCTCCCCAAACGTAATTGTGCAAGGTTTCCCAAACAAATACAACCAGGCAAGTGTCTCCACCCCATGAACTACATAATTAGGTAGCCTACCGAGCTGCCCCCCTCCCCCCCCCCCCCCCCCCCACACACACACGTGTCCCCTAAACATGATTTGGCAGAGTCCTTCCCAAATTCCCCAAACTATCAAGACAGAATCCCCTCATGAAAGCAGGTCTGCTCCACAAATGCCTGTAGTCAGTTTTGGGCTGTGCCGATACACAGGCTGGGTAGGCTCCAGCCTCTGGGTGCAGAGCTGTGAGAGCTTGGGGAGGAGGGCCCTTCTTCTATCCTCCCTCTCCTCAGGCTACTGTTCTGTCACTGTGTTTTTTTTTTTGAGGGGGGGGGGGGGGGGGGTTATAACTTTGCATCATTTTGAAAGAGCAGAGCTAATGACTCTTTGAACTTCCCTGCAGTAAAACCTTATCTGAAGTTGTCTCTCACGGTTTCTTTGAAGTATAAGTGCTTCAGAAAACAGTGGCATCTTCAACTCAAGTTGGGTCGGAGAGCTCAGAGAAGCTGTTTCATATAGATAACCACTCACGTTTCTTAACCTCCTTGGCGTTATGGACGAGCTCAGCTCGTCCATAACCGCCGCAGGGCAACGCTCAGGCCCTGGTGGGCCGATTTTCGTAAATTTTTCTGTAAAACCTGCAGCTAGCACTTTGCTAGCTGCATGTTGGGGACGATCGGCGCCGATGCAACAGGCCCCCCCCTCCCTGGCCAATCAGTGGCAGGCAGCACTGAGGGGTGGATCTGGACTTCCTGTGACGTCACAACGTCGATCACGTCATTCCGTTCGTCACCGTGGCGATGGGGGAAACCCTAAAGGAAATCCAGTTCAGAACGGGATTTCAGGATGGGCTTGATCGCCGGCGTGGGAGGGATGCCGCAGGGAGGGAGTAATCATGTAGCTAGCGCTAGGCTAGCTACATGATTTTAAAAAAAAATTAAAAAATACTGCTGCGCAGCCACCCTGGCGATCTTAATAGAACGCCAGGGTGGCTAACTCTCCTTGTACTGGAAAAAATATGAGACTCATATCTTTGCTTACATAGTTACTTACATAGTTACTTTGGTTGAAAAAAGACATACGTCCATCGAGTTCAACCAGTACAAAGTACAACTCCAGCCTGCTCCCTCACATATCCCTGCTGATCCAGAGGAAGGCGAAAAAACCCTTACAAGGTAAAAATTCCTTCCCGACTCCAGATGGCAATCAGATAAAATCCCTGGATCAACATCATTGGCATTACCTAGTAATTGTAGCCATGGATGTCATTCAACGCAAGGAAAGCATCTAAGCCCCCTTTAAATGCAGGTATAGAGTTTGCCATAACGACTTCCTGTGGCAATGCATTCCACATCTTAATCACTCTTACTGTAAAGAACCCTTTCCTAAATAAATGGCTAAAACGTTTTTCCTCCATGCGCAGATCATGTCCTCTAGTCCTTTGAGAAGGCCTAGGGACAAAAAGCTCATCCGCTAAGCTATTATATTGCCCTCTGATGTATTTATACATGTTAATTAGATCTCCTCTAAGGCGTCTTTTCTCTAGACTAAATAAACCCAGTTTATCTAACCTTTCTTGGTAAGTGAGACCTTCCATCCCACGTATCAATTTTGTTGCTCGTCTCTGCACCTGCTCTAAAACTGCAATATCTTTTTTGTAATGTGGTGCCCAGAACTGAATTCCATATTCCAGATGTGGCCTTACTAGAGAGTTAAACAGGGGCAATATTATGCTAGCATCTCGAGTTTTTATTTCCCTTTTAATGCATCCCAAAATTTTGTTAGCTTTAGCTGCAGCGGCTTGGCATTGAGTACGATTATTTAACTTGTTGTCGATGAGTACTCCTAAGTCCTTCTCCAAGTTTGATGTTCCCAACTGTATCCCATTTATTTTGTATGGTGTTAGACCATTGGTACGACCAAAATGCATGACTTTACATTTGTCTACATTGAATTTCATCTGCCATGTATGTGCCCATATAGCCATCCTATCCAGATCCTGTTGCAATATAACACTATCTTCCTTAGAGTTGATGATTCTGCACAATTTTGTATCATCTGCAAAAATAGCAACATTGCTCACTACTGTATCCACTAGGTCATTAATAAATAAATTGAAGAGCACTGGACCCAGTACAGACCCCTGTGGGACCCCACTGCTAACAGTCTCCCATTTTGAGTATGATCCATTGACCACAACTCTTTGTTTTCTGTCCATTAGCCAGTTCCCTATCCAAGCACACAGACTCTTCCCCAGTCCTTGCATCCTCATCTTTTGCACCAGACTTTTGTGGGGAACAGTGTCGAAGGCCTTAGCAAAGTCTAAGTATATCACATCTACAGCATTCCCAATATCCATATTAGCATTCACTACCTCATAAAAGCTGAGCATGTTAGTCAAACAGGACCTGTCTTTAGTAAACCCATGTTGATGCTGAGAAATAAGATTATTTTCTACTATGAAGTCATGTATAGTATCTCTTAGCTGTACCAGACATACAATTAGTTATCTCATAAGTTTATTTTCACTTCAGATTCTCTTTAAATGTGTTTATATAGAATCTATATAATACAGAATATTATATGGATTCTAAGGTCTTAACACAGTACATATACCCCAGAGCTACTTTGTTGGGCTCAGGGGTGAATGAAAGTGTTTTTATACAAAAACTATACATAGTAAATGCATATTAAAATGTTTTTCTTCTTCTTTTTCTCTTTGGGCTTGATGCTATAAGGATATAATGTTTTGTTTTGCCTTTTTTTACTTGAAGTATCAAGTCAGATTCATGCAAGTTTCTACCATTCAGAATTTTCTTGAACCTGATTAGATACTTGAAGGATGGGGGGGGGGGGGGTGTCAAAGTGTATTATTCACTCTGTATAGCTTCAGGTTCTCTCCCCCCCCCCCCCCCATCCTTTATGTGGTTTCTTTACTTTTCTGAATTGAAAAGTATAAATGCATAGGTAGGAAATCATTAGCTGAATCTCCCTATTTGGCTTATTTTACATTTTCATGATGGTTCCTACCATATAAACTCTGCTCTATCCAGCCCTTATTGCGTTAAAGGGTTAATGACACAGCAATAGGCAGAGGATGGGCAATGTCAGTGCAGTGAGTGCTGTGTGTCAGACAGACGAAGGGACCTGGTGATGAGGGACCCCTATCCTCTCTGTATTTTATATTCTCTCCTATTATGTACTCAGTGGTATCCAGCTTGGGCCAGAGGCAGATACTCCTAACATAAGTGAGGGACTTCTAGATAACTGGGTAAGGACTGCATTCTTAATGATAAGCCTGGTTTTCAATTTGTTACTTCAAATTCATCCTTACTTGTTTGTGTGTGCTGTATGTGGATTAAAACTTACGGTGAGTGCTCACAAAAATATAGCTTCTATTATTAAAGCAAATAGAACCACATATACTGTTATACGCCTAAACATTATCTGTGTGATCATTATTGAATGTCTTTTCAACTATCTGCACTTACCTGGACTGTTTGTGTTATTTTTTTTTCTTTGTGTTTTTTGTATGCGTTGAATATCAGAGTATAAAAAATTTCCCGGTTTAAAAAAAAAAATACAAATTGTATGTTAAACTACCCCTAAAAAGTAAATTTAATTTTCTATATAACTAACTTCCACACTTATAACTGCATCCCTATGAATAGCTAGAAGAGTTTGGTGTAAATAGATACAGAGGCTGTGACAGGCATGAACACAGTTTGGCCAACACTAGAGTGAGGTGAAATACAATAACATTTCCCATAGCAACTAGGAGACTCTCCTGTCATTTAAGTAGCCTGAGAAAAAATTGATGATAGCTGGAATCTGGTTTCTATGGTAAATGCTAGAATTAATTCAATAAATCATTCTGTTATCAGCTCCATCATCACTCATCATTCTATCTTCTATAATACTGAAATTCTTTTCCGGATTATAGTAGAAAGGAGTGTGAATGGGGATGTAAAAATGCCTTAACTGTTTCATTTAGGTGGCGTACACAATGCTATTTTTTAATTTTGACAGATGCACTTAGCTTTTTTTCAGCATCAAAGTGATTATAAAAGAGCAATGTATGAGCCCATAGAAATGAGTTTATGTAAAAACATTTGTTTCTCTACGTTTATGTATCTACTCTGCATAGATTATGGGGTGTTAATTACTAAATTATTATTATTATTTATTGTATTTATAAAGCGCCAACATATTACGCATATGTTCTGCATAGTGGTCAGCCATGGTTTAAGATTCCAGAACTGGCAACATTTTACCTGGTTTAACAAAGGATATTCACCACAACAGACATTAACTCCTTCTAAAAAACAAACAAACCCTCTCCCCTTCCAGGAAGCACTTCACCACGTTCACAAAGACTCACCAACATCTGAATTTGTTCCAGTTGTCAGGGCCTGTTTGCATTAGCTGCTGTGCGTCCTGCGAGACGTGCGGCGGCACTTCCTTCCTATGCGAGTGCGCAGCCCGAATCCCGGAAGCAAAAATGATGCACAAATGCTGCTAAGGCGAGCGATTCGGACAGAAGAGGCATTATCCCCTATAACAGAATTTTCCCCCAGGCAATTTGCTTGCGGGGAAACTGTGCATTCGGCCCGATTTCTGCAGCAGTGGAAACGGGTCCTGAATGTCAGAGGAGAAAATCCTGTCACTATATAAAGCCACACAATTAAGTCAGAATTTATAGTGCTGTTATGCTGAAGCAGTTCTAGGTTCTCTGCGGTTAGCAATTTCCTAACCAGAAATAAAAATGTTTGATTTGAAAGTTGGTTACTCAGGATTCCATACAATGTATCACGGTCACCGCCCACTGACATCCCAGCACCATGATGCAATAATAATAATTAAAAAAAAAATAAAAAAATGGATACCATGATTTTAATCAACTAGCAATCAAGTGACATCCACAAACCTTTTCCTCTTCTAGCAGACCAAGCATCATCCTGCTCTCCCTAGGAGCCTGACAGGGAAGGCAGTGCCCTCGCTCATAAGTCTTCGTGTAGGGTCCAGGTTGGGGGGCAGGCCAGGTCACACTTCTAATCTTAAGTAGTGTGGCGCCCCTTGTTGATCTGAGACAGTGTTTTGACTTTTGACTGGTAAGGGAACCAGTAGGAAGAAGAGTTTGACGGCCATTACTTGACAAGTAAGAGTTAATGCTGCAGCACTTACAGCATTTATTTCCGTCTATGTGTACCAAAGGTGCCAAGGTTTTCTTAATATTGCTTCGGGCTATGAGACCCCACAAAATTGTCCAACCGGAAAACATCAATACAATTACATATCATGTGCAGGCCTGTCTAAAATTGTATATATTCACAATTGTCACAATCATATCAATGTATTTATTTGCATCTCTTTTCTTAATACACTTGTAAAAAGTTGCCTTGAATAGTTACAATCCCACACTTTGCATAGTACACATAGACATTATCAGTATACATTCAATATGTTTCATCAATGTTCCGTAATAAAATAATGGATTCACTATATACTCAAAAATTCTGATAAATGTCTAAAAAATGAAAAAAGTTGTAATCTCAATAAAGCCAGTTCTCACAAGCATGACAAGAGTCCTGCTCAAAAGTTATCCCGCATTCATCTAATGATGCAGCTTCAGCCAATTATTGGACCTTTCATTTAGAAAGCTGTGGGAGTTTGGAATCTTGTACGATCTAGCCCAATACTAAACTTATAGAAAGGGTCCACAATACAACCAATTTCTGCTTAGATGTATGGGGATAATGTTTGGACATTAGTGCTATATGTTAAGTGATTGTTTGTAAGAGCTGGCTTTTTTGAGATACATTTTTTTTATTATTTTTTTGGAGTATACATTGAATTGATTCTTTTATTGCAGAACCTTGATTGAACATACATAAAGTCAATATATACTACGTAAAGTGTAGGATTGTAACTATTTTAAGATGTCTCTTTATCCAATATACCAGTAATAAAACTGCAAGTGTCTGCGTCAGTGCTGGGCGTAATGGAAAAAGCTACGCTTAAGGATCATTACGCGTAATTTTACGCTATTACGCATTACGGAATTACGCTTACGGCATAGACATTCAATTTCGGTACATGTCTGTAATTACGCATAGCCCTTACGCAATTACGCGTAAGAATACCGTAATTCAGGTTGTTACGTTATAGGCTTACGCGTAAAAGCCTATTAGCAATTAATGCGTAAGGTCATGCTGCCAAGCGGAAAAGTTGACGCATGGATCAATGTTAGGTAGCCGCCGACTTTAAGGGTTAATAGCAAAGCCCCCTTAAGTGCTAAGGGCCTCAAATTTGGAGAAAATATTAAGGAGATCAGAAGGAATAAGAGGAAAAAATTTTTTTTCAAAAAGACCTTATAGTTTTTGAGAAAATCGATGTTAAAGTTTCAAAGGAAAAATATATACATTTAAAAACCCGTCGACTTTAACGGTTAATAGCAAAGCCTGCTTAAAATTTAGGAACACCAAATTCACAGGGTATATTAAGGGGATCAGTGGGAATAAGAGGAAATTTTTTTTTTTCAAAAAGACCTTATAGTTTTTGAGAAAATCGATTTTTAAGTTTCAAGGGCAAAAATGTCTTTTAAATGCGAAAAATGTCAGGTTTTTTTGCACAGGTAACAATAGTGTATTATTTTCATAGATTCCCCCAAGTGGGAAGAGTTTTACTTACTTCGTTCTGAGTGTGGGAAATATTAAAAAAAAACGACGTGGGGTCCCCCCTCCCAGACCTCTTTAACCTTTTGTCCCCCATGCAGACTGGGATAGCCAGAATGCGGAGCACCGGCCGCGTGGGGCTCCGCACTCTGACTATACCAGCCCGCATGGTCCATGGATTGGGGGGTCTCGGAAGGGGAGGGGCAGCCAAGCTTTCCCCTCCCCCTCCGAGCCCTTGTCCAATCCAAGGACAAGGGGCTCTTCTCCACCTCCGATGGGCGGTGGAGGTGGAGGCCGCGATTTCCTGGGGGGGGGGGGGGGTCATGGTGGCATCTGGGAGTCCCCTTTAAAAAGGGGTCCCCCAGATGCCCACCCCCCCTCCCAGGAGAAATGAGTATAGAGGTACTTGTACCCCTTACCCATTTCCTTTAAGAGTTAAAAGTAAATAAACACACAAACACATAGAAAAAGTATTTTAATTGAACAAAAAACATAACCACGAAAAAAGTCCTTTAATATTCTTAATTAACCATTAATACTTACCTGTCCCTTTAAAAGCCAGTTCCCACGCAATATCCTCGGAAATATACTAATCAGTTACAATGTAACAAAGTTGTTACAATGTAACAACTTTGTTACTTTGTAACACCACCGCACCCGACGTCACTCGCCGCTCACCCGCCGGCCGCCGCATACACACGAAGTCCCCGCCGGCTCCCGCCGTCCACTCCGCCCACACCTGTCACCCATATACATGCTGGCACCCATGGGTGCCAGCATGTATATAGGTGACATGTGGGAGAGGCGGGGAGGGCAGCGGAGCCGGCGGGGACTTAGCGTCCTTCACCCGACAGAGCTCTGAGCTATATAGCTCAGAGCTCTCGAAAGCATCTTTGTATTTGGGCTCCAAGGAGCCCCATTGGTCCTTAGCAGACCAATGGGGTTCCTTCAAATCAGAAGGAACCCCATTGGTCTGCTAAGGACCAATGGGGCTCCTTGGAGCCCAAATACAAAGATGCTTTCGAGAGCTCTGAGCTATATAGCTCAGAGCTCTGTCAGTCCGTGCAGCGCAGACGGGTATGCAGCAGCGGCGGCGAGTGACGTCGGGTGCGGTGGTGTTACAAAGTAACAAAGTTGTTACATTGTAACAACTTTGTTACATTGTAACTGATTAGTATATTTCCAAGGATATTGCGTGGGAACTGGCTTTTAAAGGGACAGGCAAGTATTAATGGTTAATTAAGAATATTAAAGGAATTTTTTCGTGGTTATGTTTTTTGTTCAATTAAAATACTTTTTCTATGTGTTTGTGTGTTTATTTACTTTTAACTCTTAAAGGAAATGGGTAAGGGGTACAAGTACCTCTATACTCATTTCCCCTTGGAAGGGGGGTTAGCATCTGGGGGACCCCTTTTTAAAGGGGACTCCCAGATGCCACCATGAACCCCCCCCCAGGAAATCGCGGCCTCCACCTCCACCGCCCATCGGAGGTGGAAAAGAGCCCCTTGTCCTTGGATTGGACAAGGGCTCGGAGGGGGAGGGGAAAGCTTGGCTGCCCCTCCCCTTCCGAGACCCCCCAATCCATGGACCATGCGGGCTGGTATAGTCAGAGTGCGGAGCCCCACGCGGCAGGTGCTCCGCATTCTGGCTATCCCAGTCTGCATGGGGGACAAGGGGTTAAAGAGGTCTGGGAGGGGGGACCCCACGTCGTTTTTTTTTAATATTTCCCACACTCGGTGTTGGTGTTCCTAAATTTTAAGCAGGCTTTGCTATTAACCGTTAAAGTCGGCGGGTTTTTAAATGTATATATTTTTCCTTTGAAACTTTAACATCGATTTTCTCAAAAACTATAAGGTCTTTTTGAAAAAAATATTTTTTCCTCTTATTCCTTCTGATCTCCTTAATATATTCTCCAAATTTGAGGCTCTTAGCACTTAAGGGAGCTTTGCTATTAACCCTTAAAGTCGGCGGCTTTTTTATATTATACGGGAGCGTAATATTACGCGATTACGGCAGACTGTGTAATTTCAATGGGAGTTTACTGTCTTACGCGTAATTTGTTACGCGTAACAACGTAACCTACGGTCTACGCGTAATTAATTACGTGTAATACCGTAACCTTGCACTTAACGCTTACGGTGCATTTGTAGTGAATTACGATGCGTAATTTCGGCCCAGCACTGGTCTGCGTCCACCTATGTCCGTGTGTGCTGCCTGGTGCCATAGTGCGCATGTGCAGGGTTTCCTCGCAGTGCAGCGGGAGGCCAAGAATAGAGCTTCATATGAATACACTGATAACATACTGACAATTGTGGATGTATGGCATTTTAGAGAAAATGATGGTATGTTACAAATCTGTGCATGATATACTGCATTTATTTCCAACTAAAATTTTTACAAAAAAAATGAGATTACTATTTATTAGCATGTTAGTTCAACGATATCCCTTGTGTCTTTTAGTTTATTTTTCTAAGCCTTACCATAGTTCATTTGTAAAATTGCATTATGAAATGGCATTTTGGGAGCATTTACATTTATATAAATACTAAATAATAATAATAATAATAATAATAATAATAATTTACGTTAAGAACCACAGGAAAGTGTATTTTGTCTAATACAATTTATTTATAATATACTAGCTCTCCATATTGACCCTACCTTACTGAAACTGCTCATGTTCTACACATTTAAACAGGAGGAAGAGTTTCTTATCTCCATAATCTTAAAGTTTTCATCTCCATAATCTATGCTGCTAAATTTCCTTTAAAGAGCGATGAACGAATTTTAGTGTTTTCATAATTACAGCTTGAAATTTCCAATTACAACACAAAATCATATTTTGTAATTATCCGAAAATTAGTAATTACAAATATTTAGAGTATGTTATAATTACGCCAAACGTCTCATTTTTTGTGATTATGATTTTATCTATTACGATTGTATGTACGAAAATTATGTAAAATTTAGCGAAATTGTAATTAGCACAGTATGATCATCACTACGCAGCAACACTGCTGGCCGGACCTAAACATCCACCCTGACGGATCCCCTAGCACAGGCCTGGGCGAAGATTATGCGGCCAAGGCCGCATGCTGAGGATCCGCATTCCTAAAATACTTCCCCCCCCCCCCTTCCCTGCAGAGTCGAAAGTGGGCGATAAATGCACAGGTAGCATGTCCCAATGGGTGTGTCGTGATGCCCTGTTGCCATGAAGACACAACACTGGAAGCAGAGATCAGGTGAGTCATTTTTGAAAATTATCAGTTTTAAATTAATAGTTTTGAAAATTATAAGGAAATGGAGTTTTAGGGTCAGGCATCAGTATTGGCGGTTTTAGGGCTAGGCGTAAGGAAGGGGAGTTTTAAGGTAGGGCTGCTCAAATCTGGATCTGGGAGATACTCGGATAGTTGCTATCCAGATATCTCCCAGTAAACATGGGGGGGGGGGTGTTTCAAGCTCACCTGTCTGACGTCTTCTTCGTCCGGCCCTGGTGCCTCCCACGATGCGGTCCATGCGCATCACGTGACTACAAACACTTCCTCCTTCAACCCGGAAGGAGGAAGTGTTTGTAGTCACGTGACCGCCGCGTGGAATGCATCGTGGGAGGCGCCAGGGGTGGACAAAGAAGACTTCAGACAGGTAAGCTTGACCCCCACCCCGCACAGGTTTACTGGGAGATATCCAGATAGCAACTATCCGGGTATCTACCGGATCTGGATTTGAGCAGCCCTATTTTAAGGTTAGGCAAGATTTACCGATGTTAAATTTAGGTAAGATTTACCGATGTTTTACTATCGTCTTTACCACTAAAAATAGTTTTTTTGTTTGCATTTGGTGACCAATTCACAATAGTATTTGTTTAACTTTAGACTTGTATCAACTTCATCTGGTACACATTTTTCCTCGTGTATCTATTCCATGCATGTGAGAGGGCAGGGTGTGCATGATCTCTGTGGAAAAACTCACTGATCTCCCTTCCCAGCTCATACACGGCTACCTCATATAGCTGATGATGGGATAGGATGAGGAGTTTGGAAAGCTTAAAGACTGTTATACAGCCTAAGCAACCTGCATCTGTCATTCACACAGGAAGACACGTTTGCAAACCCATCAAGCCAGGCAATAATGAACAATGCAAACATTTTACTTGTGCAGCGTACTTTTGTGTATAATAAATCATGAAAACCAGTAGCCTTGAATGGGGCGTTAAAAACAATCCCTAAACCACCATTTCTCTTATAATGAAATTTAAAACTCACTTGCATCAGTTTACAAAGAATAACCACTGGGTTTACAAAATGGGCTAGTTGAGGGTAACTGCTTTGTTCTCAATCTGCTCTCCTCTGCTCCAGTCTCGCTTCTTACATGACAGATTCGCTTGCACGTATTTATACTTTTTCAATACTGTTTCACTTCATGTTATATTTTTTGGCATGTAAAAATTTCCTCCACCTTCATTTTCTAACCAATCACAATCTT
Organism: Hyperolius riggenbachi; assembly: GCF_040937935.1. Lineage (NCBI taxonomy): Eukaryota > Metazoa > Chordata > Amphibia > Anura > Hyperoliidae > Hyperolius > Hyperolius riggenbachi. Next base: position 209,639,460 of record NC_090651.1, on the reverse strand, counting down.
TATTCTGTACCCTGATTATATGTCTCAATATTGTATCCTTGTAATATATCATGATTGTCTCATCACGACAGGCCACCCATTATTACAAACTGGAATATCTCAAGACATTTGTCATTCTTTTGCAATGACCTTTAACCCTAGTCTGCTTTAACCCTTATTGCTTGACACATTTATTCTGGAGTCAATGTGGAGCCATATAGCTAATAATACATTTTCATCCATTAATCTTGAGCTCCTGGCATGGTGGCATTCTTCAATCAAGGCGTTTTTTTCCCTTTGATCTTAAGGAGCAAAATGTAAATATAGCAGGTGGAGGTTAAGCAGGAATTGAAAAGTAATAAAGGAGATGAATACATTGAGCCATGATTGAGAGGTTGCTGCATCCAGTTCTCCGACAATCCATCAGTAGCTAGAGTCTTATTCAATATTCCCAGGTTTTACCTGCAGGTTTGCCTGCAACTTCCCTGCTGAGGGATATGCAATGCAACACAAGTAAACAGTTTTCTCACGAGAAATACAGTGCTCTAGTTTCGTTGGAAATAACTAGTGAATGGCCCGAACCACCGATTTTCGATTCGAGAACTTCCACAAAAGTTCGTTTCGCGCGAACTTCCGCAAACCGCAATAGACTTTAATGGGCAGGCAAACTTTGAAAACTAGAAACACTTATGCTGGCCACAAAAGTGATGGAAAAGATGTTTCAAGGGGTCTAACATCTGAGTTTTTGCATGGATGAGTGGGATAGACACCAAAAGTCCTGGGGAAAAATCTGGATTTGACGCAAAGCAGCATTTTAAGGGCAGATATTCACATTGAATGCTAAATTGCCTAAAGTGCTTTAAAACATCTTGCATGTGTGTATACCTCAATCAGAGAGTGTAATTTGAGTACTGCTTCACACTGACACACCAAACTCACTGTGTAACGCACCGCAAACAGCTGTTTGTGTTGTGACAGCCGTGCTGGACTGATGCGCACCATGGCGAGAGTGCAGGCGATAACGGTTTTCAAGCCCATATGGTCGCCAGGCTGAGGTAGCTCAATGACAGAACAACAATGACTGTCCAGCTGATCAAATTTAGTCTGTCCACAATGAAGCAACAACCTTATTATCTTGGGTGTGCCCCCCCCCCCCCCCCGAGACACTTATGTAGCCGGCGGTCATTGCTTCATTGTGATACGCAGGCCCCTTTACCACGGCAAGGTAATGATTATGAAGGGGAATTGGTACATGTACATGCCTTTTGTTTTGTTGCTGCAGTGCAGCCAGAAATATTAGGCAGGCATATAGACGCACCAGAAAAAGTAGTATAGTGGTCGCTGCTAGCAGCAGCCTTACAAATTCAGGAATCCACCTGGAGTTCTGGACCCTGTTGGTGGTGGCGAAGAAGGCAGTCAAGCGGTCTGCAGGCAGAGGTGCTGTGTGGGGAGCAACTTAGTCTTGAGGCAGGCAGTCACACGGCATGCAGGCAAAGATGCTGTGTGTGGGGACTGACTTAGTCTTTAGGAGGGCAGTAGCCCTCCGGGATCCATGGCTCATTAATTTTGATAAAGGTGAGGTACAGAACACTTTTGTGACTTAGGCGACCTGCCGGTCCAGGCGTTGTGGAGGGTGGATCCGGAAGGGCTAAGGCGAGGCGTTGGACTAAAGAATGTCCGCATGTCCGACATCACCATGAGATCGCTGGAGCGTCCTGTCCTTGCCTGCGTGGACATGGGAGAAGGATTACTGGCAGTGGTTTATTGCGTTGTGCTGTGACATCACCCTTATACACATTCTAAAGCATACCTTTCTGCCTTCAGGTGACTTGGTAACATGTCCACCACTTTGTGCCTATACCGAGGGTCTAGTAGCCACTCAGTACAGCACCTTCCCCTTGAGTTTTTTTATATGGGGGTCCCTCAACAGGCTGGACAGCATGAAAGACGCCATCTGCACAAATTTGGATGTAGACGTACTATCCATCTCCTCTTGCTCTTCCTCAGTGACGTCAGGTAAGTCCTCCTCCCCCAGCCACGAACAATACCACGGGAACGTTGAGCAGCACAAGCCCCCTGCGATGCCTGCTGTGGTTGTTCTTCTGCCAACGCCTCCTCCTCCAAAGAAACACCTTCCTCATCATCCGAGTCTGACTCCTCTTCCCCACACGACTCTTCCTCTTCTTCCTCCTCCCCCCTCTGTGCTGCCACAGGTTTTGAGGAAACATCTGGTTCTGATGAGAATTGATCCCACAACGCTTCCTCCCGTAACTGTTCCTGTTCACGCTCCTCCACAGCTTGATCCACCACTCTACGCACGGCACGCTCCAGGAAGAAAGTGTACGGGATCAAGTCACTGCGACTCACCATGTTGGTCACCTCCTCAAACGGCCGCATGAGCCTGCGTGCATTTCGCATGAGTGTCCAGTTGTTGGGCCAGAACCTCCCCATCTCCCCAGACTGTGTCCTTCTACTGTAGTTGTAGAGGTACTGGGTGATGGCATTCTCCTGTTCTAGCAGGCGAGAGAACATAAGGAGGGTCGAATTCCAGCTAGTCGGGCTATCGCAAATCAGGTGTCTCACCGGCAACTTGTTTCTCCGCTGAATGTCCGCAAAGCGTGCCATGGCCGTGTGAGACCGCCTGAAATGCCCACACAACTTCCTGGTCTGCTTCAGGATGTCCTCTAAGCCTGGGTACTTTGACACAAATCTTTGACTAGATTCAGCACATGTGCCATGCAGGGTACATGTCAGCTTTCCCAAATTCAAAGCGGAAATGAGATTGCTGCCATTGTCTCACACCACGTTGCCGATCTCCAGGTGGTGCGGGGTCAGCCACTGATCCACCTGTTTGTTAAGAGCAACCAGGAGAGCTGCTCCAGTGTGACTCTCCGCTTTGAGGCAAGACATGTCTAAGATGACGTGACACCATCGTACCTGGCATGCAGCATAGGCCCTGGGGAGCTGGGGCTGTGTAGCTGGAGAGGAGATTGCAGCACCAGTAGAGTTGAACTGCCACTCAGCCGAGGAGGAGGACGACAGCGAAGAGGATGTAGCAGGAGGAGAGGAGGTGGCAGGAGGCCTGCCTGCAAGCCGTGGAGGTGTCACAAGTTGGTCTCCCTGCTTGCCATCGGTCACCAGGTTGACTCAATGGGCTGTGTAAGTAATGTACCTGCCCTGACTGTGCTTGGTAGACAAGGCATCCGTGGTCAGGTGGACCCTTGACCCAACGCTGTGTGCCAGAGATGACACCACTTGCCTCTCAACTTCACAGTACAGTTTGGGTATCACCTTTTTAGAGAAATGCAGCCTGGTATCTTCCACTGCGGTGTCCCAATGACCACAAATTTGCGGAAGGCCTCAGAGTCCACCAGCTGGTATGGTAACAGCTGGCGAACTAACAGATCCACCAAGCCAGCTGTCAGACACCGGGCAGGGGATTGACTGGCAGAAATTGGCTTCTTCCGCTCAAAGATTTCCTTCACAGAAACCTGGCTGCTGTGGGCAGAGGAGCAGGAACTGCTCAAGGTCACAGGCGGAGTGGAGGAGGGTGGCTGTGAAGGTGCAAGGGAGAAAGCGGCTGAAGATGCTGCACCTGAAGGAGGAAAAGGAGGAGGGGGGTGGCTTTTCTTTTGTGTGCTGATTTTCCTCTGGTGCTCTTCCCATTGCAGTTTGTGCCTTTTCTCCATGTGCCTTCGTAAGGCAGTTGTCCCTACGTGGGTGTTGGTCTTTCCACGGCTCAATTTTTGGAGGCAGAGAGAACAGATGGCATTGCTCTGATCTACGGCAGACACATTAAAAAGTTTCCAAACCGCCTAGCCCCCCTGGGGTGATGGCACTATAGTGGCATCAGCAGCTGACGTTGAAGGGCATGCTGGCTGGCTGTCCATAGGTGGCGATACATGGTGCCTAACACTGCCACCAGCTGTTTCTGACGACGAGCTCCCTCTGCTTCTTTCAGGAACTCGTCTCCTCCTACTCCTCTCTGACTCCCCATCTGAACTGTCCCCCTGTTCATCTCCTCTATTGGGAACATACGTGGCATCCGTATCATCGTCCTCATCATAATCATCCTGCCCAGCTTCGCTTGCCTCAGACTCCTCCAAAACTGCACCAAAAGCCGGTACTTAATAATCCTCCTCCTCACACATTACGTCCATAGTGTCGCCTAACACAGACATATGAGGTGGTGGTGTAACTTGCTTAGCGCCTTCATCTGGTTGTAACAATAATGGCTGTCCATCAGTGATTTCCCCACCAAATAATCCTGCGAATTGTCAAATGCAGCAGATGTGGTGCTTGTAGTAGCACAGGTGGCTGCGGAAGATGAGGTGTTCTGTGTTAAATAGTCAACCACGTCCTGATAATCTTGGGAGTTGATGGGACGTGCCTTCTTCTGAGCACTGTACTTTGGTCCAGGGCCACACAAAATCACATCAGCATGACCTCACACAGAACTGCCGGGTGGCCTTCCTCTAGGTCTGCCTCTTCCGCTGCCTCTACCTGTTTTGTCCGCTTTGTCCATATCGGGGGGATGAAGTGAAACGCATGCACTGACTTCACTAATACAATGTGCAGTCACACAGGTGCAGTTAACAGGTATGCACGGAGCTCACGTAGATAGGTGGGTGCACAGTGAAACCACAGGTAGTAGGTATATGCAGTGAATGGTATTACAATGTGCACCCGTCACACACGGACAGGTACCGGACAGGCACAGTGACACTGTGTGCGCTCACGTAGGTAGGTGGGTGCACTGAAGTGAATAACGGGTAGTCGGTATATGCAGTGATGGGTATGTCACGCACACAGGTAGTCGCTGAATGTGCTGGGCCTGGCAGTAGCACACACAGTAGGAATTACCAAGGCTGTCTATGCAACACAAGTGTCTGTGGGACACACACACACACACAAAAAATAGATCACAAGAACAAGATTAGCTCTCAAAAGAGCTGTTGAGGGGTGATTTTTTTTTTTAGCAATAAGAATCAGCAAGGAGCAAGTTAAGAAGCCTACAAGAGCCTAAGGCCTCATTCACACATACAAAATGCAAAATGCCAGTGAAAAAAATGCACAATTATTTCCAAATAAAATATTGGTGCCATACATTGTACTAGGGAAATATTTTAAACGTTGCAATAACAGGAACAAATAGACAAATAAAATGTGATGGTTATTGTTAAAATGAAATGATCTACTGTGGATAAAACCCAAACATTTCTATAGCGCTTTTCTCCCATAGGACTCAAAGCGCTTAGGCTCTCCCAGATTCAGTAATTGGTAGTAGGATGAAATATTCACACAACAAAAAATATATTTCTGCAAATGCCAATCTGAACAGGTGGGTTTTCAATCTCGATTTAAACATGTCCAGAGATGGAGCTGTCCTGATCTTTTGAGGTAGGAAGTAGGGGTGGCATGACAGACTCTGGGTATGACTAGAGTATTAGAACCTTTGGATCTGATATTGCAGGGATTGCTACACAGCTGCAACATTTCTTTCATGTGTCCAGGGACCGGATTATGCCATGATTTAAATGTCAGTCAGTAGGATCCTCCATTTTATAGGTAGCCACTGAAGGCAGTACCGGACCGGTGTTATGTCGCAGTGACAGGGTTGGTTGGGTAACAGTCTGGCAGCACTATTCTGTATCAGCGTTAGGCAGTACAAGTCCTATTTTGGAAGGCCAGTGTAGAGAGCATTACAATAGTCTAGTGGGATGTAATGAAAGCATGAACTAAGGTGGGGAGATCTTCTGGGGAGATGAGGTGCTTGATTTTTGCAGGTGAAAATAGGATGGTTTCACCACAGCAGAGATGTGCGCTCTGAAGTTTAAATCCCCATCAATTAGAACTCCCAGGCTATGTACATGCTCAGAGCTGTGTAGATCTGTGCCTCCTATTCCCAGTGGTGAAGACTGCAAGTGAAGTTGTTTTGTTATGCGTTGCCCTTTCGATTAGAAGGACTTTAGTTTTATCTGCATTTAGTCTCAGCCAGTTGTCACTTATTCATTGCTGTAGCTGGAGTTGGGTCTGTCACACTAGGCTTGAAGGAAAGATACAGTTGGGTGTCATCAGCATAGCAGTGGTTTGCCAGACCGTGTCTTTGGATTCGTTTTCCAAGCAGTAACATGTAAATGAAAAAACAAGTTATAGATAATTTCATTGTGATAAGTAGTGATAGTGGCGAATGAATGGGAGGAGTGCTGACAGGTGAAAATTGCTCTGGTTCAGAAGGGGGAAAACCTCTTAGTAGGGAAGTGGATAACTAAAGCAAGGCCCTCTTATTCAGTGCACTTTTTGTAGTGCTAGAATCAAGCTGCAAAGCTTTAGTGTTGCAATGCTTCCCTTTCTAGTTAGGAAATTTGTATACTGGCTTGTTGCTCCCCTCACTGTTATAACAGTATGATAGCACACATATGAGTCCTACAAAATGTACTTTTGTGTTGAGAATTTCTTGGTGTTGTATTACTTTACTTTACTGAAATTGATTTTTATTATTTTTTTTCACAAAGTGTCATTTTCCACTAGCTTGTGACAAAAAAATAAAATCTTCTATGAACTCACCATACACCTAACAGAATACCTTGGGGTGTCTTCTTTCTAAAATGGGGTCACTTGTGGGGTTCCTACACTGCCCTGGCATTTTAGGGGCCCTAAACCGTGAGGAGTAGTCTAGAAACCAAATGCCTTAAAATGACCTGTGAATAGGAGATAATTTTCATCTTCTCTGTAAACTACATTTTCAGCACTTTACAATTGAAAAAGTACCCAAAAGTTAATAAACAAGTGCTATGAAATGTATTTTGAGTATTTTCTTGCTTGCTAGTGGCTTAAAAGGCATTTTACGACAAGTTGTAAAAATAGCAACTAGAAGAAAACTCAGGAGAAAAAGTGAATTGCATATGGCCCCTAGGCTGCAAAAAAAGTGCCACACATGTGGTATTGCCGTACTCAGGAGAAGTAGTATAATGTGTTTTGGGGTGTATTTTTACACATACCCATGCTGGGTGGGAGAAATATCTCTGTAAATGACATTTTTTTTTATTTTTTTACACACAATTGCCCATTTACAGAGATATTTCTCCCACCCAGCATGGGTATGTGTAAAAATACACCCCAAAACACATTATACTACTTCTTCCGAGTGTGGCGATACCACATGTGTGGAACTTTCTTTCAGCCTAACTGCGCTAAGGGGCCCAAAGTCCTATGAGTAGCTTTAGGATTTCACAGGTCATTTTGAGAAATTTGGTTTCAAGACTACTCCTCACGGTTTAGGGCCCCTAAAATGCCAGGGCAGTATAGGAACCCCACAAATGACCCCATTTAAGAAAGAAGACACCCCAAGGTACTCTGTTAGTAGCATGGTGAGTTCATAGATTTTATTTTTTTTGTCACAAGTTAGCGGAAATTGATTTTTATTGTTTTTTTCACAAAGTGTCATTTTCCGCTAACTTGTGACAAAAAATAAAATCTTCTATGAACTCGCCATACTCCTAACTGAATACCTTGGGATGTCTTCTTTCTAAAATGGGGTGATTTGTGGGGTTCCTATACTGTCCTGGCATTGTAGGGGCCCTAAACCGTGAGGAGTAGTCTACAAACCAAATGTCTCAAAATGACCTGTGAAATCCTAAAGGTACTCATTGGACTTTGGGCCCCTTAGCGCAGTTAGGGTGCAAAAAAGTGCCACACGTGGTATTGCCATACTCAGGAGAAGTAGTATAATGTGTTTTGGGGTGTATTTTTACACATACCCATGCTGGGTGGGGAAATATCTCTGTACATGGACAATTGTGTGGAAAAAAAAATCAAAAAATTGTCATTTACAGAGATATTTCTCCCACTCATCATGGGTATATGTAAAAATAGACCACGAAACACAATACTACTTCTCCTGAGTACGGCGATACCACGTGTGGCACTTTTTTGCACCATAACTGCGCTAAGGGGCCCAAAGTCCAATGAGTACCTTTAGGATTTTCACAGGTCATTTTGCGACATTTGGTTTCAAGACTACTCCTCACGGTTTAGGGCCCCTAAAATGCCAGGGCAGTATAGGAACACCACAAATGACCCCATTATAGAAAGAAGACACCCCAAGGTATTCCGTTAGGAGTATGGTGAGTCCATAGAAGATTTTATTTTTTGTCACAAATTAGCGGAAATTGATTTTTATTGATTTTTTCACAAAGTGTCATTTTCCGCTAACTTGTGACAAAAAATAAAATCTTCTATGAACTCGCCATACTCCTAACAACCTCAAAATGACCTGTGAATAGGACGTTGGGGTGTATTTTTACACATACCCATGCTGGGTGGGAGAAATACCTCTGTAAATGACAATCTTTTGATTTTTTTACACACAATTGTCCATTTACAGAGTTATTTCTCCCACCCAGCATGGGTATGTGTAAAAATACACCCCAAAACACATTGTACTACTTCTCCCGAGTACGGCGATACCACATGTGTGGCACTTTTTTTGCACCCTAACTGCGCTAAGGGGCCCAAAGTCCAATGAGTACCTTTAGGATTTCACAGGTCATTTTGAGAAATTTTGTTTCAAGACTACTCCTCACGGTTTAGGGCCCCTAAAATGCCAGGACAGTATAGGAACCCCACAAATGACTCCATTTTAGAAAGAAGACACCCCAAGGTATTCTGTTAGTAGTACGGTGAGTTCATAGAAGATTTTATTTCTGGTCACAAGTTAGCGGAAATTGATTTTTATTGGTTTTTTTCACAAAGTGTCATTTTCCGCTAACTTGTGACAAAAAAATAAAATCTTCTATGAACTCACCGTACTACTAACAGAATACCTTGGGGTGTCTTCTTTCTAAAATGGGGTCATTTGTGGGGTTCCTATACTGTCCTGGCATTTTAGGGGCCCTAAACCGTGAGGAGTAGTCTTGAAAACAAATGTCTGAAAATGACCTGTGAAATCCTAAAGGTACTCATTGGACTTTGGGCCCCTTAGCGCAGTTAGGGTGCAAAAAAGTGCCACACATGTTGTATCGCCGTACTCAGGAGAAGTAGTATAATGTGTTTTGGGGTGTATTTTTACACATACCCATGCTGAGTGGGAGAAAGATCTCTGTAAATGGACAATTGTGTGTAAAAAATATTAAAAAATTGTCATTTACAGAGATATTTCTCCCACCCAGCATCGGTATGCGTAAAAATACACCCCAAAACACATTATACTACTTCTACTGAGTACGGCAATACCACATGTGTGGCACTTTTTTGCAGCCTACTGCGCTAAGGGGCCCAAAGTCCAATGAGCACCTTTAGGCTTTACAGGGGTGCTTACAAATTAGCACCCCCCAAAATGTGAGGACAGTAAACACACCCCACAAACAGGGGCGGACTGACCATTAGGGCACTCGGGCACGGACCGAGGGCCCGTGGTCAGGGGGGGCCCGCCACCCGCCATAGAACCCTGAGCAGCCAGGAGGGGCCCCAAGGTGAGAGGAGGGGGGGGAAACTTCCCCCCTTCTCCGCTGCTATGCCCCATCGCCCTCCTTCACTGGCTGTCTCCCCTCACCTACAAGCCTGGCTGCATACACTGGGGAGACCTATACACCTGGCTGCATATACTGGGGGCACCTATAGACCTGGCTATACTGGGGAGACCTATACATCTGGCTGCATATACTGGGGGCACCTATACACCTGACTGGGGGCACTTATAGACCTAGCTACATATACTGGGGGCACTTACAGACCTGGCTATACTGGGGAGACCTATACACCTGGCTGCATATACTGGCGGCACCTATACACCTGGCTACATATACTGGGGGCACTTATAGACCTAGCTACATATACTGGGGGCACCTATAAACCTGGCTATACTGAGGACACCTATACATCTGGCTGCATATACTGGGGGCACCTATACACCTGACTACATATACTGGGGGCACTTATAGACCTAGCTACATATACTGGGGGCACTTACAGACCTGGCTATACTGGAGAGACCTATACACCTGGCTGCATATACTGGGGGCACCTATACATCTGGCTGCATATACTGGGGGCACCTATACACCTGACTACATATACTGGGGGCACTTATACACCTGACTACATATACTGGGGGCACTTACAGACCTGGCTATACTGGGGAGACCTATACACCTGGCTGCATATACTGGGGGCACCTATACACCTGGCTACATATACTGGGGGCACTTATAGACCTAGCTACATATACTGGGGGCACCTATAAACCTGGCTATACTGGGGACACCTATACATCTGGCTGCATATACTGGGGGCACCTATACACCTGACTACATATACTGGGGGCACTTATACACCTGACTACATATACTGGGGGCACTTATAGACCTAGCTACATATACTGGGGGCACCTATAAACCTGGCTATACTGGGGACACCTATACACCTGGCTGCATATACTGAGGAGACCTATACACCTGGCTATACTGGGGAGACCTATACACCTGGCTATACTGGCTGGATAGTGTACTGGTTAAGGGCTCTGCCTTTGACATGGGAGACCAGGGTTCGAATCCTGGCTAGGTCAAGTACTTATTCAGTAAGGAGTTCAAGGCAAGACTCCCTAACACTGCAGGGTGGCCTCTTGAGCGCGTCCCAGTGGCTGCAGCTCTTGAGCGCTTTGAGTCCGACAGGAGAAAAGCGCTATACAAATGTTCAGATTATTATTATTATACTGGGGAGACCTATACATCTGACTGCATATACTGGGGGCACCTATACACCTGACTACATATACTGGGGGCACCTATAGACCTGGCTATACTGGGGACACCTATACACCTGGCTACATATACTGGGGACACCTAAAGACCTGGCTATCTATACAGGAGACACCTATAGACCTGGCTATCTGTACTGGGGACACCTATAGGCCTGGCTACCTATTCTGGAGACACCTGTAGACCTGGCTACCTATACTGGGGACAGCTGTAGACCTGGCTATCTTAACTGGGGACATCTATAGACCTGGCTATCTTAAATGGGGACATCTATAGACCTGGTTATCTATTCTGGGGACACCTGTAGATTAGGCTACTTATACTGGGGACACCTATAGACCTGGATACCTGCACTGGGAAAACCTATAGACCTGGATACTTCCACTGGGGATACCCTTTGACCTGGTTACCTATATTGGGGGCACCTATTTTGTGGGAACTGCTGCCAGATTAACTATTTTTGTGGAACTGCTGCTGCCAGATTAAGTGTATTTTGAGAAACAGCTGCCAGATTATGTGTATTTTTGGGGAACCGCTGCCAGATAGTGTATAATGGGGGAACTGCTGCTTCCAGATTCTGTGTATTTTGGGGGAACCACTGCTGCTACATGTATTTTTGGTGATCCACTGCCAAATTATGTATATTTGGGGGAACCGCTGCTGCCAGATAACGTCTATTTTGGGGGAACGACTGCCATATTATCTGTATTTTGGAGGAACCTCTGCCAAATTGCATGGATTTTTGGTGAAATGCTGTCAGATTACATGTATTTTGGGGGGAAGCACTATGGCAGAGTTCAAACTTCCCCGGCAGACCTTTTACACCACTGCTAAGGTCATGTATATTTTGCCCCACCCATGACCACGCCCACATTCTGTTGCGTGACCACACCCATTTTGCAGTTTTTGTCATTGTGTAATATCTCAATATAACATATCTACTGTTGTCAATAAATTATTATATCTTAGTCTGTAAAAATATAACGTGAAAGGTGGGAAACACTGGTATGGGGGCCCCATAATCTCCTATTGCCCGGGGGCCCCATGAGTTGTCAGTCCGCCCCTGCCCACAAATGACCCCATTTTGGAAAGTAGACACTTCAAGGTATTCAGAGAGGGGCATGGTGAGTCTGTGGCAGATTTCATTTTTTTTGGTGCAAGTTAGAAGAAATGGAAACTTTATTTTTTTTTTTTTGTCACAAAGTGTCATTTTCCGCTTACTTGTGACAAAAAATAATATCTTCTATGAACTCACTATGCCTCTCAGTGAATACTTTGGGATGTCTTCTTTCCAAAATGGGGTCATTTGGGGGGTATTTATACTATCCTGGAATTCTAGCCCCCCATGAAACATGACAGGGGGTCTGAAAAGTCAGAGATGCTTGAAAATGGGAAAATTAACTTTTTGCACCATAGTTTGTAAACGCTATAACTTTTACCCAAACCAATAAATATACGCTGAATGGGGTTTTTTTAATCAAAAACATGTTTGTCCACATTTTTCGCGCTGCATGTATACAGAAATTTTACTTTATTTGAAAAATGTCAGCACAGAAAGTTAAAAAAATATTTTTTTTGCCAAAATTCATGTCTTTTTTGATGAATATAATAAAAAGTAAAAATCGCAGGAGCAATCAAATAGCACCAAAAGAAAGCTTTATTAGTGACAAGAAAAGGAGCCAAAATTCATTTAGGTGGTAGGTTGTATGAGCGAGCAATAAACCGTGAAAGCTGCAGTGGTCTGAATGGAAAAAAAGTGGCCGGTCCTTAAAGGGATACTGTAGGGGGATCGGGGGAAAATGAGCTGAACTTACCCGGGGCTTCTAATGGTCCCCTGCAGAAATTCTGTGTTGGCGCAGCCACTCCCCAATGCTCCGGCTCCGCCTCCGGTTCATTTCTGGAATTTCTGACTTTAAAGTCAGAAAACCACTGCGCCTGCGTTGCCGTGTCCTCGCTCCCGCTGATGTCACCAAGAGTGTACTGCGCAGACACAGACCATACTGGGCCTGCGCTGTGCGCTCTTGATGACATCAGCGGGATCGAGGACACGGCAACGCAGGTGCTGTGGTTTTCTGACTTTAAAGTCAAAAATTCCAGAAGTGAATCGGAGGCGGGGCCGGAGCATCGGTGAGCGGCTGCGCGGGCACAGGATGTCTGCGGGGGACCTATAGAAGCCCCGGGTAAGTTCAGCTCATTTTCCCCCGACCCCCCTACAGTATCCCTTTAAAGAGACTCCGTAACAAAAATTGCATCCTGTTTTTTATCATCCTACAAGTTCCAAAAGCTATTCTAATGTGTTCTGGCTAACTGCAACACTTTATACTATCACTGTCTCTGTAATAAATCAACTTATCTCTCTCTTGTCAGACTTGTCAGCCTGTGTCTGGAAGGCTGCCAAGTTCTTCAGTGTTGTGGTTCTGCTATGAACTCCCCCTTCCAGGCCCACAAATAACACACACTGCATGTGTGTTATTTAGATTAGAGCAGAGCAGCTTCTCTCTTATCTTTTACAAGCTGGATAAATAGTCCTCTGAGCTGGCTGGGCTTTCACATACTGAGGAAATTCAGACAAGGGCAACGCTGTTTGCAGGAAGAAACAAGCAGCCTGAAACTTCAGTGCTTGAGAACAGGGGGAAAGAAATACACAAATTATCTCTTGAGATTCAAAAGAGAGGCTGTATACAGCCTGCTTGTGTATGGATGTATTTTCTATGTGTGGACATACTGTACATCAACCTACTTCCTGTTTTGGTGGCCATTTTGTTTGTTTATAAACAAACTTTTTAAAACTGTTTTTAACCACTTTTAATACGGCGAGGAGCGGCGAAATTGTGACCGAGGGGAATAGGAGATGTCCCCTAACGCACTGGTATGTTTACTTTTGTGCGATTTTAACAATACAGATTCTCTTTAAGGGGTGTAAAGCCCTAGGTCCTCAAGTGGTTAAAACAGAAGATATTTGCGATAATTCAGCTGTAAGGCCCAGTTCACATTGGCGGAAAAAAAGTTCATAGAGCCTTATAGAACGGTTGAGAACATATCCAATGTTAATCTATGGATCCGTTCACATTGTTCAGTTAGAGCAGATAAGTTCCACACGATCCGCTGAATAGACTGCAAATTTGGTGATGCAGCAATTTTTTCGGACCAGTGGAACAGAAGCAGAAGCTGAAGTACTGCATTGGGGGCAATGAGAAAATGGAATGTTTCTTTATGGACCGTTCTAGCCAGCAAAATCCACTTTGGTGATGAGGGTCTGGGGGGGGGAAATGGGGAAACGGAACGGAAGCAATTGAACGGCAGCAGAGAGAAAACGGATCCGATTTACCAGTAATTCGATCCGTTTTCACGGATCCATTTGCCGCCTAATTGCTAGTGTGAACCGGGCCTAAGTGAGCAACTGTGGTTTGCCAAGATGTATCAGTTCCAAATATGCAAATAAGCTCTTTGTGCCCTCAAAAGCAAAGCTGCACATCTAGAAAATCTGGTGTATAGTAAGCCTGTAGCTAATACATTTTACAGGGCCACACTAATTCATCATGCATCCAGCCTGTTTCAGACTTCTTAGTACTGGTCAAGCCCTATCCCACAGAACCATATCCACCATGCAGTGATGAGGACCAAGAAGTCCAAAACAGGCTTTCATGTATGCAGGGCCGGTTCTCTCATGAAGCAAAGTGAAACATTTGCATCAGACGCAAAGATTTCAGGGGGACAGCATTTTCATACTGTGTGTACCTTCCTAAGGAGGAATGGAGTGGCTGAGGGTGAGCAGTTTGTTTGTCACAGACTCACAGCCATCCAGTGTGCTATTGTGTTGAGCTGCAGCATGTCATGTGAGAACATGAAACAAAGCAGAGTAAATTGTCGGGTGCTGTGCGGTCATTCCAAATCGGGGGGAGGGGGGGTCGCATCCTCACAAGTTTGCCTCAGGCAGCAAAAAGTCTAGAACCGGCCCTGCATATATGTTGCATTGGGGTGGCTCTGTAAAATGTATTCGCTACAGGCTCACTTTATACCAGTGAGTCTTGATGTGCAACCTTGCTTTCAAGGGCATAAAGAGATGATTTGCATATTTGGGAGTGATGCATCATGGGGAACCATAGTTGCTCACTTACAAATGAATTATTGTAAATGCCTTCTGTTTTAATAAGACAAAATTACCGTACATTTAGGCCTCTTTCACAGTGCGATGTTAAAGTCGCACATTAAAACATTTAACTCCGAATAGCTCTCTGCAATAAAAAATCAATGCCCCATTCACATTGCACATGGTGTCTAACACTGCACGTTAAGTGAAAGTACTGCATGCAGTGCGTTATACACATTATTAGCTGCGTTAGACTGTTTGCACATGCTCAGTAATGACTTGGAAGCATACCTTTCATTGCCTGTATGCTCAACTGTATGCGACGATAACGGGGCATTAAGTTGCGTTGCAACTTTTTTGGGGCGTTGCATTGTAATTTGCATTGCGACTTTAACCACTTTACCCCCGCGCGTACGTATTTCTCCGCCCCTTTTTCCATCCTTTAAAAACCAGGGACGGAGAAACACGTACTTTCCGCGTTCCCGACGCTGTCCGCGCTCCCGCTCGTAAACACGCCGCCCGCCGCTAGTAAAACCGCCGCCGCCCGCTCGCCCGGAGATCAATGAACGGGAAAATCCATTCCCGTTCGTTGATCTAAGCCCCACAATGACCCGCTGCTCTCCTATGGGCAGCGCGATCATTGTGAGAAGAAACTCATGTGTCCAGCCTCCTTATTCTTCCTCCAAGCTTCCGGAAGGAGGCTTGGAGGTCGCAATAAAGCAAAAAGTTACTGTGGCCATCTTGTGGCCAAATAGTAAACTACACCCTACACATTTTTCACATACAAATAAATGACTTTTACACAAAAAATTAACTCATTACCTCCCACACTCCCCATTTTTTTTTTTTTTGTAATTAAAAAAAAATTCAAAAATTTACAATTAAAAAAAATACATAATTAGTTACCTTAGGGACTGAACTTTTTAAATATTTAAGTCAAGAAGGTATAACACTGTTACTTTATAAACTATGGGCTTGTAATTAGGGATGGACGCAAAACTGAAAAAAATGCACCTTTATTTCCAAATAAAATATTGGCGCCAAACATTGTGATAGGGACATAATTTAAACGGTTTTATAACCGGGACAAAAGGGCACATAAATTTCATGGGTTTTAATTACAGTAGCATGCATTATTTAAAAACTATAATGGCCGAAAACTGAAAAATAATTTTTTTTTTCCCCACATTTTTCCTATTTTCCCATTAAAACACATTTAGAAAAAAATAATTCTTGGCATAATGTCCCACCTAAAGAAAGCCTAATTGGTGGCGGAAAAAACAAGATATAGTTCATTTCATTGCGATAAGTAATGATAAAGTTATAGACGAATGAATGGAAGGAGCGCTGAAAGGTGAAAATTGCTCTGGTGGTCAGGGGGTAAAACCCCTCAGTGGTGAAGTGGTTAATATCGCATCAAAACACAACGTCCTACTGTGAAAGAGGCCTTAGAATTGCTTTTTAATAGAGGGCTTTTTGGTCTCTCTAAGCCCTTTATATCTTCCAGGTGGTTCTGGGGCACCATTGGCTACATACTATTCAGAGACGTTAGTAATTAGCATAGTAAATGTACATGACAGTAATCAAGTCCATTATGAATAAACAAACATTTAATGTGCTGGTAAAAGGTTACCATAATATTATCACCACTATTGTCAATAACTCCCACATTACCTGCTCTGGCACGTCTATATATGGCTTTGGGCCAGTGGCGGTTCCAGCTTTAAATCTTTGGTGGGGCACAATGGTTGGCTTGAGGGGCACACTTTAACACAGGGAGGAGGGAGTTATACAAAGGCCACAGCTGCTGCTAACCCAGATCTTAGCCCTTAGATGAACAGAAGAACCTAACATAAAACCCCACATTAACCTTCCTCTTACTTGACATGACCTTTTGGATTCCCAAACTAGTGTTTATTTCGTTGTTTCCTGAGCCTGCATTGCTCACTAACCTAGCCACACCTTACTAACTGCAAAGTGACCATTGTAAGAAACTCTGACCTCACTGTGGTGCTGATGATAAATGCATTTCCTGATTTCCTGCAGCACCACTCTTTTTATAGTGTTATCCACTTCTCCAGTTTTGTGTGCAATCACACACAAATCATTGCAGCCCCAGATTCTACAAGCTGAGCTAAGGGGAGGGGGAGGAGGCAGGAGGGAGAGAAACACTCTGTGTAATTCCTTATCTGTTATAGCTGAGCATTTATGCAGACAGAGAGGTTGGCTTTAGAGACAGGAAGTTTTGAATCAGGATGATACAATTTATTGTAAGTTTTCGTTTAAACCATTTTAGCCATTTGGATGTGACTGTCACGTCCAAACGGCTGCTGTTGCGCTGCTGCGCACTCCTGCGTGCGATCGCCCACGTGCTCCCGTGTTACCCCCCTCCCTCCCGTTAGCCCAGAGATCAATGAATGGGAACATAGTTCCCATTCATTGATCTAAGTCCCTGGTAGAAAGACCTACAGCTTCTCATCAGAAGCCGTGGTCTTTCTGAGAAAATAAAATCATGACCTCTTTGTACTTCCTGTAAGCAAGAGTACTCGCTTACAGGATGGAATTTAAAAAAAAATTAGTGTGGCCATCTTGTGGACAAATAGTAAAATTACATGTACATCATTTTTTTTTTTCACATAAAACACAATAAATTACATTTAAAATTAAGTGTTTACCCCACCCACCCAAAAAATACCCAAATGCAACTTTTAACTAAAGAAAAAAAAATTACAATTTGAAAAACAAACAAACATAAATATTTACCTAAGGGCCTAAACGTTTTTAATATGCATGTCAAGAAATTATAATTATAAGCTTGTAAATAGTGATGGACGCAAAACTGAAAAATAAATGCACCTTTATTTCCAAATAAAATATAGAAACTATACATTGTGATAGGGATGTAAATTAAATGGTGTAATAACTGGTATAATAATATGGGAAAATAAAATGTGTGGGTTTTAATTATGGTAGCATGTATTATTTTAAAGCTATAATTGCTGAAAACTTAGAAATAATTTCTTTCATTTTTTTCCCCTCAATTTTCCTGTTAAAATGCATTTAGAAAAAAAATAATTCTCTTTAAAATGTACCACCCAAAGAAAGCCTAATTGGTGGCGGAAAAAATAAGATATATATGAATTAATTGTGATAATTAGTGATAGTTATTGGCAAAAGAATGGGAGGTGAAAATTGCTCGTATGCATAAAGTGAAAAACGACTGAAGGCTGAAATGTTTAATAAGTAAGCTTTTGCCTAATAAGCCTCTGCATATTCTATTCCTGTAGGCTGACAATGTCAGAAAACAGTTTACATACATTGAATACACAGAAGGAGTCAGTGTTTTTTTTGTGTGCAAATATAAGTGTCATCCAGATACATTAATTAAAAGGGAACTGGCTTCTGAGGTATTTATGGCAGTCAGATAGATAAAACCTTTGTTTAGTTTCTTACAGACCCTATCTTGTTGAGTGCACAGTTCTGAAGCCTGGAAACCGTTAAATATTTAAGAGGGGGGGGGGGGGCACTAAGGGGTGGGGGGTAGAGGTGATCACAGTGATTCCCAGTGGGGGCCAGTGCCTTACCGTGCCACAGTGTAGCACCGCTGCCACTGCTTAGGGCTGGTTCAGATGGATAGAAAAAATCAGTAACCCTTTGCACACTCACATGCAAATGTTGAAACAAATGCATTCACAGAATCACTCGTCCAGGCACCACTGTTATCACTACAGCTAAGCCGGGGTCTTAGTTCACAAAGGAATGCATTCTCTTGCTTAGTCACCTACACTGCACAGAAGTACCCAGGTAAATGTATGTGTCCTAACTCTGGCTCTGTAACATGTACTGATGAGGACCAAAAGTCAGAAACAGGCTGTCTACATTATTATTATTATTTATTGAATTTATAAAGCGCCAACATATTACGCAGCGCTGGACAATAAATATATACAATGATACAAGGTTGACAGACATAACAAGGTTATACAACATAGAACAAAGTTATACATGCAAATTGTACAAAATACATGATCATGCAATATGGGCTGGTTAGGTAGGCCCAGTAATACAAGTACAGGCTGTCATAGGACAGGAGTACATGATCCTGTAGATTACACTAGGGAATGGAGGACCCTGCCAGAGGCTTACAAACTAAAGGGTTGGGTGGAAACACTAGGTGGGGCTGTTAAATATTCAGTAGAGAGTTACTGTGTGGTAGGAGGTGGGTAGGCCATCATAAAGAGGTGGGTTTTGAGGGAATGAGTTGAAAGAGGGAGCAAGTCTGATGGGTGGCGGAAGGGCGTTCCAGAGAGTGGGGGCAGCTCTTGAGAAATCCTGCAGGCGGGCATGGGAGTGTGAAATGCGTGGGGTGGTGAGGCGAAGGTCGTTGGAGGATCACGATCGGAGAGGGCGACCTGGTGTATACCTGTGAACAAGCTCCGAGATGTAGGTAGGGCAGGTTTTGTGCACAGATTTATACGCCAGGCATAGAATCTTGAAAGTTATCCTGAAACGGATAGGGAGCCAGTGCAGGGATTCACAAAGGGGAGATGTGGATGTGGAGCGGTGCGAAGAATGGATGAGTCTTGCAGCCGCGTTCATCACTGATTGCAGGGGGGCAGTGTGTTTCAAGGGGAGGCCAGAAAGGAGGGATTTACAGTAATCAAGGCGGGAGATTATGAGGGCATGGATGAACAGTTTGGTCGTGTCCGGAGTTAAGAAGGGGCGGATCTTGGAGATATTACGGAGGTGGAAATTGCAGGCTCTGGTGATGTTTTTGATGTGTGGGATGAAGGAGAGTTCAGAGTCCAAGGTGACACCCAGACAGCGGGCCTGGGAGGTAGGGTGAATGGTTGTGTTATCGATTGTCAGGTGGAAATCTGGGAGGGGTGCAGCAGCATCAGGAACCTAGCAGACATCCAGGAGGAAATTGCTGAGAGACACGTGGAGACCTTGTTTATGGTGGTGGATGAGAGATCGGGGGTATGGAAATAAATCTGCGTGTCATCGGCATAAAGGTGATATTGAAGCCCAGGGAGGAGATAAGCTTGCCAATTGAGGAAGTGTATATGGAGAAAATAAGGGGGCCCAGAACAGAGCCCTGGGGGACCCCAACGGCGAGGGGGGCAGCGGTTGAGGAGGAGACATTGAAGGAAGTTGTGAAGGAGAGATTGGATAGGTAGGAGGAGATCCAGGTCAAGGCAAGACCATGGATGCCCATGGACTGTAGTGATTGGAGGAAGAGGTAGTGGTCAACAGTGTCAAATGCTGCAGAGAGATCAAGGAGGAGCAGGATGGAATAACTGCCTTTGGCCATGGCAAGGGTAAGGTCGTTGACCACCTTGGTGAGGGCTGTTTCAGTGGAGTGTGCAGGTCGGAATCCAGACTGTAGGGGGTCAAGTAGGGTATTGGTGTTGATGTATTGGGTAATGCGTTGGTGGACTAGGCGTTCGAGGAATTTAAAAGCATAGGGAAGGAGGGAGATTGGGCGGTAGTTTGAGGGTAGGGCTGGGTCGAGTGAGGGTTTTTTCAACAGGGGAAGTACAGTGGCCTGTTTGAATGCTTTGGGGAAGGTGCCTGTGGAAAGGGAAAGATTGAACAAGGAGGTGAGGACTGGGGCCAGGTCAGGGAAATGGGGACGAAGAGTATTTGTGGGTACAGGATCACAGGGGGAGGAGGAGGGGGGGAAGCTGCTAGCAGCAGGCTGACTTCATCAATGGTGGCAGGAGCGAAAGAGGTGAGGGGTGGATGAGACTGGGGAGCAGCTGGGAGGGAAGACAAGGGGACCACCTGAGAGGCGTTGGGAAGGGAGGGATGGAGGAGGGAAATTTCATTGCGTATTGTTGTAATTTTGGTGGTGAAGTTGTTGGCAAAGTCGTTGGCTGAGAGGGAGTAGCTGGGAGGGGAGGAGTGGGGTTGAGCAGGGAGTTAAAGGTAGCAAAAAGCTGTCAAGGGTTGGAAGCTTGGGTTCCAATTGGTGATGCAAAGTACCTTTGTTTAGCCTCAGAGAGGGCAGTGTGGAAGAGTAACAGTTTGGCCTTGTAATCTAGGAAGTCAGAATTGAGACGTGATTTCCTCCATTTCCGTTCGACTGCTCTAGTTTCTTTCCTGAGGTTACGTGTGTGGGTGTTGTGCCAAGGTTGGGGGTTGAGGGGCTTGTTAGGGCGGAAGATTGAAGGGGCAGCTTGATCCAAAGCAGAGGACAGGGCAAGGTTATATTGTGCAGCCGCTTCATTGGGGCATGTTAGGGTGGGTAGGTGGTAGGAGAGGGAGAGAAGGGGACTTGCTAGGAAATTTGGACTGAGATTACGGAGGTCTCTCTGCCATCGACCAGGCTGAGGGGTGGGGAGAGATGTTGTTGATGGGGAGATGGTGAAGGTGAGGAGGTGATGGTCGGAGATAGGGAAAGGTGCAATGTCCAGGTTACTGAGGGAGGTGGAGAATATGAGGTCAAGCGTATGACCAGCACGGTGGGTGGGAGAATTTGTGTACTGAGAAAGACCAAGGGATTTGGTGAGGGAGAGTAGCTGCTTTGCAGCAGTGGAGATAGGCTCATCGATAGGTAAGTTGAAATCCTCAAATATGATGGTGGGGAGATCAGATGACAGGATGTGGGGGAGCCAGGAGGCCAGGTTGTCCAGGAAGAGTGAACTTGGAGCAGATGGGGGGTGATATAGGACCGCAATGATGGCTGGGAGAGGTTGGTACAGGCGGTTACATGGGCCTCAAAGGATGAGAAGTGCAGGGAAGGGGGTGGTGATAGGACCCGGAAGGTGCAGGATGCGGAGAGAAGCAGACCCACTCCTCCTCCAAACCTGTTGTCAGGTCTGGGGGTGTGACTGAGGTGCAGTCCCCCATAGGAGAGAGCAGCGGCTGCGGTACAGTCAGAGGGGGTGAGCCCCATGTCTCTGTGAGGGCGAGGAAGGTGAGGGATTTGGAGAGGAAGAGCTCATAGATGGATGTGAGCTTGTTGCGGACAGATCTGGCATTCCAGAGACCACAAAACAGAGGGAGAGTGTGCCTGGGAGTTGTATGGATGGGAATGAGATTATTATGGTGTGGTCTGCGGATGCAAGAGGAGTGTGGTGGGGCTGGAAGGGGGGTGGCTGGGAGTTTAGGGACCAGTGGGGGTCTAGGGATGGGTGGGTAGGGGATGGAGGGAGAAAGTACTGGGACCAGCCGGAGAAGCAGGTGGAGGAATAGCATGTGGAAGTGGTGGAGGGGTGGCAAAGGGTTGGGAGGAATATGGTGGGTGAGCCAGGGAAAGGGTAGGAGGGAAGGGGGTACATTGCGTTGTGTGGTGATGAGGCTGGCAGTGGTTTGGACTGAGGTAGAAGTGTAGAGAATGGTGGAAGATGCATGGAGTAGGAGAGAGAAAGAAATGTGTGTAGGCTTGGATAGTGATCAGGAATGCAGGTGAGGCTAGAGGATTGAGGAAGTTACCTTGGTGTAATGCTGAATTCTGCTGAATTGCTGTTAAATTCTGTTAAATTTTGGTTAATTTCCATCCTTTGAAGATGAACCTTAGAAGGACGAACCGAGTCGGCCAGAACCGACTACCAGGGCCTCCTGATATACACACAGCATCAGAGCAAATGAATAATTAGGATGGCCTAGCAGACGATTTACAATTAAGCAGGGGGGCGGGTCACTAGAGTCTCCTGCAAGTCAAACAAACTTGTAGGTGTTACAACTTTGTTTGAAATTACAGACGGGCCACCAGTGTGAAACAAAAGCCAGAATTTCAATAGCAATTAGTAAATTACAATGTAAATATGTTACTTAGGTGCTACCAGTATTTGAGAAGCAGGACAGCAGAATGAACCATATGCAATAGATTAGAGATCAAACATACACAGGCAGATGAATGCAGAAATTGATCAGTTTCAGTTCAGTGCATGTGGGTTTGATATGGCTTTGTAAAACTTAAAGCTATAGGCTTGCTATACACCAGCGGTTCTGGATGCTTGCTTGGCTTAACAAGGGCGAAAAAGGGATAATTTGCATATTCAGTGGTAGTGCATTGTGGGTAACCACAAATGTTCACTTATAACTGAATTATTGCAAATTTCCTTCTGTTTTAAGAAGGCAATTACACCAAGCTTTGCTTTTTTAGTAGGAGGGCTTTTTGGTTCCTTTTATCCCCCTATATATTCCTAGTAGTTTGGGTCACCCTGAGCTGCTTGTTTACTCTGATGCATAGTGCAGACATGCAAACATGAATTGCATCAAACCTATCTAGGGATTGGGAGTATACATCCTGATGTCCTCTCCTGGGACAGATAGCGCATTATACCTATCGCACAAGGGAGCTAACCTAATGTATCCATGTGCACAATGCACATACACCAGCATAAGCTGTGTGCATGCTGACAAACACAAACAGGGGAAGGAGAGATTGCAGTAGATTAAAACCCTGGCCACAAGGGTCCGTAACAAGAAAAAAAAACACATAAATCCAGTCACATCGCCTCTAGTTAGGACATTTAAATAAGTAATTTAAGGAAAGGGAGGTGCTAAAGGAGGTGTGGCCAGAAAAATAGCAAAAATCCGTAACCCTTTGCACACTCAAATGCAAATGTTCAAACAAATACATTCACAGATTCACTCATCCAGGCACCACTGTTCTGGCCACACACCCTTTAGCACCTCCCTCTTAGGGTTGGGCGAACAGTGTTCGCCACTGTTCGGGTTCTGCAGAACATCACCCTGTTCGGGTGATGTTCGAGTTCGGCCGAACACCTGATGGTGTTCGGCCAAACCGTTCGGCCACATGGCCGAACTAAGAGCGCATGGCCGAACGTTCCCCGAACGTTCGGCTAGCGCTGTGATTGGCCGAACGGGTCACGTGGTTCGGACCCGAACGCGCTCTGATTGGCCGAACTGTCACGTGGTTCGGGTAAATAAATACCCGAACCACGTCATATCTCCGCCATTTGTCTGTGGGTTTAGCTTTGGGTAGGCAGGCAGGGTAGTTCGCGCTCCAGCCACGCTAGCCAGGGTCCCCCCAGTCATTGTGTCGCTGCTGGGAATAGTAGTACACCGCTCGCTCAGCCACACTATATAGTATTGTGTTTACTGCCACTCTGTGTACCTTGCTCAGCCACACTATATAGCATTCTGTTTACTGCCACTCTGTGTCTGCTGGGAATAGTAGTACACCGCTCGCTCAGCCACACTATATAGCATTGTGTTTACTGCCACTCTGTGTACCTCGCTCAGCCACACTATATAGCATTCTGTTTACTGCCACTCTGTGTCTGCTGGGAATAGTAGTACATCGCTCGCTCAGCCACACTATATAGCATTGTGTTTACTGTCACTCTGTGTACCTCGCTCAGCCACACTATATAGCATTGTGTTTACTGCCACTCTGTGTCTGCTGGAAATAGTAGTACACCGCTCGCTCAGCCACACTATATAGCATTGTGTTTACTGCCACTCTGTGTACCTCGCTCAGCCACACTATATAGCATTCTGTTTACTGCCACTCTGTGTCTGCTGGGAATAGTAGTACACTGCTCGCTCAGCCACACTATATAGCATTGTGTTTACTGCCACTCTGTGTACCTCGCTCAGCCATACTATATAGCATTGTGTTTACTGCCACTCTGTGTACCTCGCTCAGCCACACTATATAGCATTCTGTTTACTGCCACTCTGTGTCTGCTGGGAACAGTAGTACACCGCTCGCTCAGCCACACTATATAGCATTGTGTTTACTGCCACTCTGTGTCTGCTGGGAACAGTAGTACACTGCCGCTCACTCAGTCACCCCATTACTATATAGCATTGCTGGGATCTGTAGTACTCTGCTCACCCACCCATACCATTTTACTGCCAGTCACTGTGTATATTGCTGGGATCTGTAGTACTTCACTCACCGTCAACCACTATATAGCATTGCGTACTCTGCCAGTCAGTGTGTATATTGCTGGGATCAGTAATACTCCACTCAACGTCAACCACTATATGAGCTCACCATGAGTTCCTCAGAGACCTCCGCTGTGAGCAGCACTCCCAACAACAGCAACAGCCAACGCCCCACGCAAGCTATAACATCCACCCCAGCAGCCAGTGGTCAGCAGCAGCCCTCCCCGGAGGAGAACGTTGTGTCCATCGGTCCAGCGCCAGAGAGATTATTGAGGGCTGCCATTGAGGAGATGATGGGGCCTGATGTGGAGGAGGAGGTCGGGCTCAGGCCAGCATCCCAAGTTAATGTTGAGGACGATGAGGGGTCTGTGTCTGGGGATGTTGGGGTGGCAGAGGTGGTGGGTGGGTCAGACTCAGGAGAAGAGTTGTATGATGAGGATGATGATCGGGACCATCTGTATGTGCCTCAGAGTCCGACCCCGGAAAACATGTTGTATCGTGTGTTTAGGTACTAAAATCTGCGTTCCCACTTCCCAGTACTGCCCAGGTCCACGGATCCATATAATTTTTTGGGCAGCACTATCAAACTGTGGTACTATGAGTGAGTTGCCATGGTCCTTCTGTGCTGTCACACTCACCGTTTGTCTGCAGATGGATTGTTCAACACAGCTACGCCATCTGACATGTAGTCCTTGACCATCTTCTCCAGGCGATTGGTGTTGGAGGACGTGGAACTGCCCGATTGCTGTTCTGTGGGCTGCTGCATGGGTGTCAGAAAATGTTCCCACTCCAAGGACACTGCCAATACCATTCCCTTTTGGGCACTAGCAGCAGCTTGTGTTCTTTGCTGCCCTCCTGGTCCTCCTGGGTTTGCTGAAGTCAGTCTGTCGGCATACAACTGGCTAGAGAAGGAGGAGGATGTCAATCTCCTCTCTAAAGTCTCCATCCTCAAGGGCCTGCTGGAATTGTTCCATTTTTGACCTGTCTGACACTTTCTTCAATCAGTTTTTTAACATTGTGTTTGTATAAACTGGGTATAAACCCAGTAATTGGTGTTGTCCAGAATAATGAATAATAATGAATAGTGAATAATGCGCGGGCCGCGTTCAATGCAGTCTAGCATGAATTGAGCCATGTGTGCCAGAGAATCCAGCCAGACCCCTCTGTCTTCATGTTCTTGTGAGCATTGTGATTGTTGTGATGCACCATATTCGTCACCAGCATCACTTTCTTCCTCTTCTGCTGTCCATTCCCGCTAAATTGTGGAAGTCCAACGTGCACCGCTCTGTCCCTCGGCAGTGGGGGCATCCAATTCCTGCTCCAATTCCAGCTGTTCCTCGTCCTGTTCTTTGTCATAGCTGGGACCAGCGTTTCCTGAGGCAGGTTGCCTGATGTTGGTATCATCACGCTGATCATTTTCATCTTCAGATTCCCCCACTTGCATCATGCCAGCGGTTTCCATCTTCAACATTTATTTCTTCAGTAAACACAGCAGTGGTATTGTAATGCTGACTGTAGAGTTGTCACTGCTCAGTCACAAGCAACGTGGATTGCTCAAAATTTTGGAAGACTTGGCAGAGATCCAACATGGTGGCCCAATCAGATCCACAGAAGCTTGGTAGCTAGCTGCTGGAATGCGCCTCAGCACTGCGCAAAAGCGTGCTAGCATGTGCAGCGTAGAATTTCAGCACGTAGGGAGGGACATCACCCAGCGAGCGATGGTGCGCTAGATTGAAGCGCTCCTGCATCTCTTGGCGAGTCCTTCAGAAGCGGTACTGGACTTTAAAAAATGTTTTTTTTTTTTCCTTCAACAGAAGATCTGCCTCGTTGGAGTAAGGAGGACGCTGACGACCCCGACACCAAGCTGAACCCCGGCGAACTTCAAGCAGAGGATCTTCAGGAACCCTCAAGGCTTTGAGCAAGCTGAGGAGGATCAGCAGTCCCGACGAGACCTCTCCTCATATGTGACTGTGTGCAGTGGAGTAGAGCTCCCCAGAACAACCTCTCACTTGTCACTTTGTCACTGGTCACTTTGTCACTTTGTCATTTTGTCACTTTGTCATTTTGTCACTTTGTCACTTTGTCACTTTGTCAGTCACTTTGTCACTTTGTCACTTTGTCACTTTGTCACTGGTCACTTTGTCACTTTTCACTTTGTCACTTGGTCACTTGGTCACTTGTCACTTGGTCACTTGTCCAGATGATCTCGGTACACCTCCTGCGATTCAAATTCCTGCACACATTGCTCTGGGATTTGGGTGTGATGAATGATGCATCTAACTGGCCACCGGAGGCAATTAAGGCCTTCAAAACATTGAAAGCAGCTTTCTGTTCCGCCCCCATTTTGCGTCATGTTGAGTTGTTGACGTCATGTTCATCCTCGGCCTCGCCTTGCATTTCAGTGCGAGTTGCATTTTCCACAGAAAAAGGTTGTGAATCCGGGCACAACATTTGTGGCTGTTCCATTGACCTTTCACAGGTAGAAGATTGTGGGGGTGGGAATAGCTCCTCCGAATAGCCCATTGTGTCCTGAAAACTACTCATTGCATTGCTTTGCGCACGCATTTTTTTGTCCTCATGCAAGGCCTGAGTTGCGCCTGAAAGCGTGGCCTTCTCCTCCTGCGCCTCCTCCTGTTCCATCACATCTGCTGCTGCTGGGTTAGCGTTGCCGCCCGGTCCCTGTTTATTGAACCTCTTATCTTTATTACATTTATGACTGCATGGCGGTACAAAGCATGCTATCCGCACGCTTCTTGTCCTCATGCAAGGCCTGGGTTGTTGTGTCTCAAAGCGTGGCCTTCTCCTCCTGCGCCTCCTCCTGTTCCATCACGTGTGCTGCTGCTGCTGCTGCTGGGTTAGCGTTGCCGGTCCCTGTTTATGGAACCTCTCATCTTTATTACATTTATGACTGCATGGCGGTAAAAAGCATGCTATCCGCACGCTTCTTGTCCTCATGCAAGGCCTGGGTTGTTGTGTCTCAAAAAGCGTGGCCTTCTCCTCCTGCGCCGCCTCCTGTTCCATCACGTGTGCTGCTGCTGGTGCTGGGTTAGCGTTACCGGTCCCTTTTCCTGAAACCTCTTCTCTGTATTACATTTATGACTGCATGGCGACAAAAAGCATGTTACCTGTGCAAAGAAACATGACATTTTCCACATTTAAAAGACAGTTTTTCCTTTGAAACTTTACAATAAATTTTCTCAAAAACTATAAGCTCTTTTTCAAATATTTTTTTTCCTCTTGTACCCACTCCCAAGGTGCACATACCCTGCAAATTTGGGGTATGTAGCATGTAAGGAAGCTTTACAAAGCACGAAAGTTCGGGTTCCCATTGACTTCCATTATGTTCGGAGTTCGGCGCGAACACCCGAACATCGTGGCGATGTTCGGCGAACGTTCGCGAACCCGAACATCTAGGTGTTCGCCCAACACTACTCCCTCTCCTTAAATTACTTATGTCCTAACAAGAGGCGATGTGCCTGGATTTATGTGTTCTTTTTCTTGGTTCAGATGGATGTCTGAACTAGCCACCCGGAATCTGAATTCAAATGCTTTTTTGCAAGTGAGTATAGTAGCAAAAAAGTTTCTGTACCGTGTTAGCCAAACAAATTATATAGGTAGAAAAAACGTTTTGTAAAAAATAAAACCTTTTAATGGCTAACTAACAGAGTTAAATGATGCATGGTTTCTGGGATCTAGTCCCCTTCTTCAGGCATATTTCCAGATGTCAGCTGAAGTAAAACACTGATGCAGATAAATGGTAAACACGAAGATGACAGTTGTGCTGGTTACTGTTTATCCGTTAGGTGTCAGGTGATCAGCAGGCTGGAGCCAGTGAGTTAGTGCAACCATACATGAAATCCAGCAGGTTTCTGAAGATCATGAAGCCAAATCAATCATGTTACATAAGGTGTCATGAATCCTGTTCCACAATTTAAACCTTCTGTTAATGTCTTGAACATTTTAATAAATTTGTACTCAGAATTTTTTCTTGATTGATCATTTTTGAAGTTACCATTAAGAACAAGTACTTTTAGATCTTGCATGCTGTGTCCTGGTTCACAGAAGTGTTGGCCCACTGGTGTGTCCATTTTACCTTCATTGATTTTAAAGCAGTGATGGTTCATTCTTGTGCACAGTTTTTGTCCTGTTTCTCCTATTCCTCTTGAGGGGCATTTCATGCAGCGTATCATGTATACAACATTGGATGACTCGCAGGAAAATTGGTCTGGTATTTGATGATATTTCTGTGAGTTTGGTATTTGTATTTGGCTTGTGCACAAGATATAAGGGCAGGTCTCACACCTTCTGTTATTGCAGGGTAATTTGTCTGGAGTTTCTGGTGTAGATAATGCACTTCTTATAATCATTTGTCTCAAATTGGGAGGTTGTCTGAAAGCAAGCAGTGGTAAATCAGGAAAAACATCCTTCAGGCGTTTGTCTTTATGGAGTATCGGTTGAAGGCCTTTCGATATCTTCCTCAGTGTCTTTAATTTTGGGTTGTAGGCTACCACAATTGGGATTCTGTTTTTTTCAGTCTTTGGGGTGTACTTCAACAGTTCCTCTCTTGATTTTAAAGTTGCTCTGTGTATTTGATCATCAACGATTTGTGGATGATATCCCTGATCTATGAATATTTTACGTAGTGACAGAAGTTGTCTGTCTCTGTCCTCTGAAATAGAACATATTCGGTTATACCTCAGAGCCTGGCTGTAAACAATAGATTAGTTTGCAAGTGAGTAGAAAAGCATTTGGCAACTTCCGCTGGTGCTTTGTCCTTTGATTTTTGATCACGTTTGGACCCCCGCAAGGGGGGAAAGGAGATACTGCAGTTACTCGATCCTGGACACTACCGTTAGCATCCAGGGAAAAATGAAACAACACGATTGAGAATGGTGTATGGGAGAGTAAATGATCATGCCGGTGCTGGCCTATTCACACCAGGGAACCCAAGGTGAGAAACATATGGAGGCTGACCTTTTTTTTTCCTTTTAAACAATGCACATTGCCTGGCTGTCCTGCTGACTCTCTACCTCTAATACTTTTAGCCATAGACCCTGAACAAGCATGCAGGTTTGGATGTTGCTGACATAAATCTGACGAGTAGCTGCATGTTTGTTTTGTGTGTGATTGAGACACTACTGACCAAAAGGATGAACAGGACTGCCAGGCAACTGGTATTGTAAAAGGAAATAAATATGGAAGCCTCCATATGTCTCTCACTTTGGATTCTTTTTAAAATACACCTGAAGTGAGAGGGATATGGAGGCTGACATATTTTTCTTTTTAAACAATGCAAATTGCCTGGCTGTCCTGCTTATCTGTCTCTAATCATTGTTAACATAGACCATGAACAAGCATGCAGATCAACTGCTCTGAGTGAAATAAACAGCTGGAAGAAGCAAGCAGCTAAACTAGTCATACTTTAAACACTACTGCATCTAGAGATCAGCAGGACTGCCTGGCAACTGGCATTGTTTAATAGGAAATAAATATGGCAGCCTCCATATTGCTCTTACTTTAGGTTCCCTTTAAGTGTTAAGCCACCATATAAAAATGCGGCAGGTGAGACTGTTTCATGGTCAGCCCCATCTCTGTGAAACCTTTGAATTACGAGAAGTTAGTGATTGAAATATTGTGTTTTTGAGTTTAACTGAACCATTATCTTGCATTTCAAAGAGAAGCAGTTATAGATGCTCGTCCAATTACTTGGAATTGAAGAGTGGTGGTGTAGGAATGGGTTGAGAAGATTGGAGAAGGTGTGTGGGAAAGAAATTGAAGGAATGTTACCAACCAGAGGAGGATAGAGAGAGGTAAGAAAGGGTGAGAATGGGATTTAAAAGTGGCTGGTGTGTGCATAGAACTAAAAAAGGAGTGTTTGATATTTTTAAATTTAACAGCTGTTCAAGTGCTGAAAGAAAGTTAGAGGAGAGCGTAAAAGTTAAAATATGAATACATTTAGGAAGAAAAGGTATCTTGAGTATATTAGCATATTTGAATGTAGGGAAGTAGAACAAATACAAGAAAAAGCCAGGAGAAAATGTGTGCCAGCGGTGTTGTCAACAATCCAGCAGAAGGTGTCTGTAGGCCAGTTCTTCAGCCAAGCATAGATTAGTGGCAGGACAATTCAGGTCAATTCTGGTTTCATTCTAATCACAACATTATCAAAAGCCCTTAGAAAAATGGTGCCCTTTAAAAGTAATGGTGCATGATCTGTCCAAGGTCAAAAACGGACTATTCTAATTGCCTAAGACAGCTAGGTTAGCTAATGTGTGTGTGAACAGGTATGGAAATCTCACAGTAGGGAGTGATTGAGGAAAGTGTCTGGTTACCGTTATATAAATGAAGCTTCAATGAAACAATGGAAAACACAGGATGAAGCATAAATCATTACAGGATGTTTAAGACGGGGAATGCAGCTTATGAAACAGTAGTGCCACAGGAAATAGCTGAGTCACACCAAGATAATTATAAGACAGGTAACAGCAATTGTGCTGTATATTAAATAGCTGAGTCATACTAGAATATTTAAGATGGAGAAATGCAGTTTGAGACAGAAGTGGCATATGAACTAGTACAGTCACGGCAGGACATAGCTGGACTTTTTTTCTGTCCAGTTCTTAATATTTCAAATATGCTCTGCTGTGTGTTCTCTCAATTTGTGCTTCATTTTTCACTAAATACTGTGGGCTGCAACAATGTCCTGGTACTTTGCAAACAGGGCCGCCATCAGAAATTTTGGGGCCCCTCACAAATCATCAGTCCGGGGCCCCCCCCACCCAAACTGAGAAATGTGCGTAGCCATTACATGTTGGCAGAGCTAGTTGGAGGCTTGCTGTCCACAAATTAATCACGAATAACCACGGTGGATACTCGTGATTCAAGTTAGCTCCAATTGCCACAGCTGAGCGGCTAGATGCGGCGGGGTTAATTACCCAGAACGCCACTCTCCGCCCAGCGTTTCAACGAGGTGCAAGTGTCCGAATGGACGCGTTGCAAGCCTCGATATCGAGCACTTCCTCCTTCAAGCCGGAAGGAGGAAGTGCTCCATCATTTTTTTAGAACCTCCCAGTTTTCTTTTCTGTTTAAAAAAGCTAAAAAAAAGTAGGTTTAATGCTATTGTCTCATATGGTAATGATTCAGCTTTTCCCATAGTCTCGCAGTTAGCAATCATGTGACCCCCAACAAGACAAATTCAGCAATCATGAGGCCCCCAACAAACCATGAGGCCCCCAACAAGACAAATTCAGCAATCATGAGGCCCCCAACAAGACAAATTCAGCAATCATGAGGCCCCCAACAAGACAAATTCAGCAATCATGAGGCCCCCAACAAATCATGAGGCCTCCAACAAGACAAATTCAGTAATCTTGAGGCTCCCAACAAATCATGAGGCCCCCAACAAGTAAAAATTCAATCATTAGGCCCCCAACAAGACAAATTCAGCAGTCATGAGGCACATAAATAGACAGCATTTCACATAAATAGGCAGAATGACCCCTTATGGTAGACACCTCTCACCTGGATTCTGACAGGGACCCCCAGGTTAGGTAGTGAGTGACATGGAGCCCTTTAGGCAGTGAGTGACAGGGAGCCCTTTTAGGTAGTGAGTGAGTGACAGGGAGCCCCTTTAGGTAGTGAGTGAGTGCCAGGAAGCCCCTTTAGGTAGTGAGTGAGTGACAGGGAGCCCCTTTAGGTAGTGAGTGAGTGCCAGGGAGCCCCTTTAGGTAGTGAGTGAGTGCCAGGGAGCCCCTTTAGGTAGTGAGTGAGTGCCAGGGAGCCCCTTTAGGTAGTGAGTGAGTGCCAGGGAGCCCCTTTAGGTAGTGAGTGAGTGCCAGGGAGCCCTTTTAGGTAGTGAGTGAGTGCCAGGGAGCCCCTTTAGGTAGTGAGTGAGTGCCAGGGAGCCCCTTTAGGTAGTGAGTGAGTGCCAGGGAGCCCCTTTAGGTAGTGAGTGAGTGCCAGGGAGGCCCTTTAGGTAGTGAGTGAGTGCCAGGGAGGCCCTTTAGGTAGTGAGTGATGACAGGGAGCCCCTTTAGCAAGTGAGTGATGACAGGGAGCCCCTTTAGCAAGTGAGTGAGTGACAGGGAGCCCCTTTAGCAAGTGAGTGAGTGACAGGGAGCCCCTTTAGCAAGTGAGTGAGTGACAGGGAGGCCCTTTAGCAAGTGAGTGAGTGACAGGGAGGCCCTTTAGCAAGTGAGTGAGTGACAGGGAGGCCCTTTAGCAAGTGAGTAAGTGACAGGGAGGCCCTTTAGCAAGTGAGTGAGTGACAGGGAGGCCCTTTAGCAAGTGAGTGAGTGACAGGGAGGCCCTTTAGCTAGTGAGTGACAGGGAGGACCTTTAGCAAGTGAGTGAGTGACAGGGAGGACCTTTAGCAAGTGAGTGAGTGAGTGACAGGGAGGCCCTTTAGCAAGTGAGTGAGTGACAGGGAGGCCCTTTAGCAAGTGAGTGAGTGACAGGGAGGCCCTTTAGCAAGTGAGTGAGTGACAGGGAGGCCCTTTAGCAAGTGAGTGAGTGACAGGGAGCCCCTTTAGCAAGTGAGTGAGTGACAGGGAGCCCCTTCAGCAAGTGAGTGAGTGACAGGGAGCCCCTTTAGCAAGTGAGTGAGTGACAGGGAGCCCCTTTAGCAAGTGAGTGAGTGACAGGGAGCCCCTTTAGCAAGTGAGTGAGTGCCAGGGAGCCCCTTTAGCAAGTGAGTGAGTGCCAGGGAGCCCCTTTAGCAAGTGAGTGAGTGCCAGGGAGCCCCTTTAGCAAGTGAGTGAGTGCCAGGGAGCCCCTTTAGCAAGTGGGTGAGTGCCAGGGAGCCCCTTTAGCAAGTGAGTGAGTGCCAGGGAGCCCCTTTAGCAAGTGAGTGAGTGCCAGGGAGCCCCTTTAGCAAGTGAGTGAGTGCCAGGGAGCCCCTTTAGCAAGTGAGTGAGTGACAGGGAGCCCCTTTAGCAAGTGAGTGAGTGACAGGGAGCCCCTTTAGCAAGTGAGTGAGTGACAGGGAGCCCCTTTAGCAAGTGAGTGAGTGACAGGGAGCCCCTTTAGCAAGTGAGTGAGTGCCAGGGAGGCCCTTTAGCTAGTGAGTGAGTGACAGGGAGGCCCTTTAGCAAGTGAGTGAGTGACAGGGAGCCCCTTTAGCAAGTGAGTGAGTGACAGGGAGGCCCTTTAGCAAGTGAGTGAGTGACAGGGAGGCCCTTTAGCACGTGAGTGAGTGACAGGGAGGCCCTTTAGCTAGTGAGTGAGTGACAGGGAGGCCCTTTAGCAAGTGAGTGAGTGACAGGGAGGCCCTTTAGCAAGTGAGTGAGTGACAGGGAGGCCCTTTAGCAAGTGAGTGAGTGACAGGGAGGCCCTTTAGCTAGTGAGTGAGTGACAGGGAGGCCCTTTAGCTAGAGAGTGAGTGACAGGGAGGCCCTTTAGCAAGTGAGTGAGTGACAGGGAGGCCCTTTAGCAAGTGAGTGAGTGACAGGGAGGCCCTTTAGCAAGTGAGTGAGTGACAGGGAGGCCCTTTAGCAAGTGAGTGAGTGACAGGGAGGCCCTTTAGCAAGTGAGTGAGTGACAGGGAGCCCCTTTAGCAAGTGAGTGATTGCCAGGGAGCCCCTTTAGCAAGTGAGTGAGTGCCAGGGAGCCCCTTTAGCAAGTGAGTGAGTGCCAGGGAGCCCCTTTAGCAAGTGAGTGAGTGCCAGGGAGCCCCTTTAGCAAGTGAGTGAGTGCCAGGGAGCCCCTTTAGCAAGTGAGTGAGTGCCAGGGAGCCCCTTTAGCAAGTGAGTGAGTGCCAGGGAGCCCCTTTAGCAAGTGAGTGAGTGCCAGGGAGCCCCTTTAGCAAGTGAGTGAGTGCCAGGGAGCCCCTTTAGCAAGTGAGTGAGTGCCAGGGAGCCCCTTTAGCAAGTGAGTGAGTGCCAGGGAGCCCCTTTAGCAAGTGAGTGAGTGACAGGGAGCCCCTTTAGCAAGTGAGTGAGTGACAGGGAGCCCCTTTAGCAAGTGAGTGAGTGCCAGGAAGGCCCTTTAGCTAGTGAGTGAGTGACAGGGAGGCCCTTTAGCAAGTGAGTGAGTGACAGGGAGCCCCTTTAGCAAGTGAGTGAGTGACAGGGAGGCCCTTTAGCAAGTGAGTGAGTGACAGGGAGGCCCTTTAGCAAGTGAGTGAGT
Source organism: Hyperolius riggenbachi (assembly GCF_040937935.1). Lineage (NCBI taxonomy): Eukaryota > Metazoa > Chordata > Amphibia > Anura > Hyperoliidae > Hyperolius > Hyperolius riggenbachi. The sequence goes on along the minus strand of NC_090651.1, from coordinate 209,604,642 downwards.
GACAGGGAGGCCCTTTAGCTAGTGAGTGAGTGACAGGGAGGCCCTTTAGCAAGTGAGTGAGTGACAGGGAGGCCCTTTAGCAAGTGAGTGAGTGACAGGGAGGCCCTTTAGCAAGTGAGTGAGTGACAGGGAGGCCCTTTAGCTAGTGAGTGAGTGACAGGGAGGCCCTTTAGCTAGTGAGTGAGTGACAGGGAGGCCCTTTAGCTAGTGAGTGAGTGACAGGGAGGCCCTTTAGCAAGTGAGTGAGTGACAGGGAGGCCCTTTAGCAAGTGAGTGAGTGACAGGGAGGCCCTATAGCTAGTGAGTGAGTGACAGGGAGGCCCTTTAGCAAGTGAGTGAGTGACAGGGAGGCCCTATAGCTAGTGAGTGAGTGACAGGGAGGCCCTTTAGCAAGTGAGTGAGTGACAGGGAGCAACCCCCCCCCCCGCCGCCCGCCGCCCGCCGCCGCCGCCGCTTCCCCTACCTTGCAGCCAGCAGTCAGACCTCAAGATCAGCGGCGACCCGACCAGTAAGAGCGGGCACCGGACGCACCCGCTCTATATGCGGAAGTGATGTCACTTCCGCATATCAGTGCGGGCGCTGGGTCCTAGCGCCCGCACTATTGTCGCCGCCTGATCGAGGTCTGACGCGGCGGAGGCGGCGGCAGCGGCTAGAGGGATGGAGGGAGGGAGCAGCGGCCAGAGGGGTTGAGCGGCGGCCGGGCGGCACCCGCAGCGCCGCGGCGGGGATGGGGCCCCCCTGCAGGCCCCGGGCCCGTGACGGGAGTCACGGATGTCCCCCCCTGATGGCGGGCCTGTTTGCAAATGTTCTGTTGTATGTGATAAGATGTTTTTCATACTTTCTACACCCTTTACTGTCTGTAAAGTCCACAGTAATCATAGGTACATTGCATTCATCTTTTCATGCATTTTGATGTAGCAATGCCTAAAAGTATGCCATTACCCTATTGCTTCTCTGTGACCCAAACTTTCATTTATTTCCCAGATCATTACAAGAGGACAGTAACTATATGTAGAGATGGTAAAGAAGTTGTAAACAATTTTAAGTTTATGGATGTCCTATGCTTACATTATGCAGTGTTCTGCAACTTGAAAATAGGCCAGTCAATTGTCACATTGGCCTGTTTTTAAGCTGTATATATTTGCGTACAATGACCAGGGATGCTCGGATAGTACTTTTTAGCATCCAAATTGATCCGGATCCGGATATTCAGATATCCGGATCCGGTTCGGATATCCGAATCCGACCTTTTAGATATCCGAACGCATTATCCGCGGATATCCGACCTATTCGGATATCCGGATAGAAAAACCGGAAGTGCCTTTTAAAATGCTTTAAAATGTTTCTAACCTCTAAAAACACCTTCCATCCTCTTACCCACTCCCTTCCTCCCCCCCCCCCCCCCCCTCCGGTCTTCCAGGGATTTGTAGGATGTCAAAAGCACGCTCACATACCATGGCCAGGAGTCTAACCCAGGTTCACTGCATAGAAGGCAGCTCTCCTCACTATACCATCAGTGGCCAGGAATTGAACCACCAACCTTTTGGTTAACAGCCAAATGCACTAACTGATTTTGCCACAAGGACTGTGTATATGTAGTTGCTGCTAAATGGCTATCTGGGGTTCTCTTCAGACAACTGTTGAACACAAGAGGCAAGGCCATCCCTAGCAGGAAGGGTTGCATGGCCACCTAGCTTTTCATCCTTCCCACCCTTGCCCTGGAATCTTCCAGACTTCAAATTGCTGTCCATTGCTGTGTGTGTTACACCAGCATCATCCAGGGGGGCACATTATCTTTATGATTCTGAAGTCTTGTCATGTAGTGCTGTTGGTAGTATAGTGGTGAGCATAGCTGCCTTCAAAGCAGTGGACCTGGGTTTGATTCCTGGCCAAAGTATGTGAGCTTGCTTTTGACAGCCTACAAATCCCTGGAAGGCAAGATCAGAGAAAGAGAGAGGGAAGAGGAGGATGTGTGTGTGTGTGTGTGTGTGTGTGTGTGTGTGTGTGTGTGTGTGTGTGTGTGTGTGTGTGTGTGTGTGTGTCTGTCTGTCTGTCTGTCTGTCTGCCACTGAACCTGTAATCCGGATTCGGATATCTGGTAAATCCGCGGATATCCGGATCATGGGGGAAATTATCCGCAGATAGTTATCCAGATTAAAAAAAAATCCGGAATCCGAATCGGATAGTATAAAAAAGTTTGGATATCAGGGTTAACCGGATATCCAAAATCCGGATGAGCATCCCTGACAATGACCATAAAAATCTGAATTAATTTATGGTGGAATATTTAACAAAATTCCCTCACCAGGGGATAAAACGTAACGTTTATTTTTACATTAAAATTGACTAGGGTATGCTGTCATCATAGTTACTTCAAACATAAGTTGATATAGTAGTCTGTGTACAAAGGGAATGGATACCCCTCCTACCTCAACTTATAACGGTCGCTTTTACTGCCTAAACAAAACCCCCCACCATACATAAACAACCCAACATGTTTCACTTCCTACTGGAAGCTTTCTCAAGGGAACAAAGTGCAGTGCTATAACTGCATATAGTGATAGGATGCATTACAAAGCAATAAATTAAAATAAAATCATTATTGGTAACAAAGCGTATAGGCCTATGACAGCAGCCTAACTTATGTTGGCCATACATGGTACAATTTTTTATTTTTTTTTTCGATTAGATAATTTAGTTTGATTATTCCGTTAGATCGAATATAAAGATTTTTCCAGTATGTCCGATCAGATTTTTCTCGAAAAAACGGGATAATCGTTCGAATTTCTTGATTGAAAAAAAAAATATATTTAACTTTCATTCGATTTGATCATTTAGATCGAATAAACGGGAAAATTGAACGTTATTATTGTATCATGTATGGGAACCATTAGAATTATTTGCATCTTAACTGCTTCGGAATTGCTGCTAGTTAAAACATTGCACTACTTGCTGCTGTCTAAGCATGATGCAATGTACAATAACGGTGCTGGCTCCTGTGAACGGGACACAATCGTGCGAGGGCAGATCTCCGCTGTCTAAAGACTAAAGTGCCTGATTACTGTGCAAATATATACATATATATATATATATATATATATATATATATATAGTATGTATATATATATATATATGGCTCTGGTCCTTAAAGGGTCCAGAGCCTTTGGTCCCTAATCGGTTAATGACCATCCCTTCCGTGAGAGAGATGTTTACTCTGATGTGGGCTGAAAATAGAATATTCAAATTAGCCATGGGATATACAGGTAGTCCCAAACTTAAGAACAACCCACTGACACGCAAGGCCCGAAAATGTGAAATTTTGATTCTACAACCCACTAACACGCAAGGCCCGAAAATGTAACATTTTTTTCAAAAAGACCTTGTAGTTTTTGAGAGAATCTATTCTAAATAATCCCCCCCCCCCCCACAAGGACAATTTTTTTTAAACCGTGAAAATTACACTTTGTTGTGGTACACTGACAGCACAGGGGGTGATACAGTGGGGCACAGAGGGTGACACTGAAGGCATGGGTGAGCAGAGGGGATACAGAGGGATACACTGGAGGTATGGGGGGCATAGAGGAGGTACAGGGGACAGAGAACGCACAGTGTTTTTACTTATTGACGGATTCAGGTTAAGAACAAACCTACAGTCCCTATCTCATTTATTAACCGAGTACTATCTGTATATGATGCCAAGCCTCACACACACACAACTTGACAAGTTGATGCAAGTCTTTATGCTGATTTATTAACATGCATGAAAATTAAAAATGGACCAATCAAATTCAGAGTAGTCCATTTTCAAGCTGCATACATTTCCCTACAATTAACATAAACATTTGTATTAACTTAGGACTGACTTCCATCTCATTGACTCATCCATATGTAGGAGTAGGATTGCTGTGCTCAAGAGGGCTATTAATGTCAGGCAGTAGAGCAGCAGACAACACATGTTCCTTAGTTAAGCTTCAGATCAGAGGGGATCTGAGTGGTGCATGACAACAGGAACATCCCATCATGTTTAGGTTTTGTGCTATCGCAAAGTTTTCCAGTAATTTGCAGGAGTAATTTGTCCAGCCTCCCCACCAAAGACCCACTGCCCTAACTGGGATGTACATTCTTTTGTGGACTCGCGCTATAGGGACCAGTAGGCTAAGATAGTGCTAGACAGGCAGGCTACAGAGTTACATGGTTGGACAAACGTTTTCCTATGTTTGTTGTGGTGAGACATTGTATACAAGACAAGGATTTTACTTAATATACTTAAACCTGGTGTGAGATCTCCTGAATGCTGACATCCTTATTTTCAGGATATTCCAAAATTGGGTTTCTATATCACTCTGTTAAACAGTTTCCCTAAAGTATGCATGGAAGCTCTTTTCTCATACATCACTGTGGGCTAATAGACTCTCTCTCCAGTATTAAGGCTACTTGATATTGCCAGCCCAAAAAGAAGCTTAAGGCTTTAGGGTCATAACTAGAAAGCATGCCCCCACACAGCAACATTTTTTGATGGGGCTACCTTAAAGGACTAATGTAGGGGGGGGGGGGTATGGGGAAAAAGAGCTGAACTTACCTGGGGCTTCTAACGGTCCCCCACAGATGTGTTGTGTCCAGGCAACCAGTCATCGATGCTCCAGTTCCAGCCTCCGGTTCACTTCTGGAATTTGAGACTTTAACCACTTGAGGACCATAGGCTTTACCCCCCTTAAGGACCAGACCCTTTTTTCCATTCAGACCACTGCAGCTTTCACGGTTTATTGCTCGCTCATACAACCTACCACCTAAATGAATTTTGGCTACTTTTCTTGTCACTAATAAAGCTTTCTTTTGGTGCCATTTGATTGCTGCTGCGATTTTTACTTTTTATTATATTCATCAAAAAGACATACATTTTGTCAAAAAATGATTTTTTTAACTTTCTGTGCTGACATTTTTCAAATAAAGTAAAATTTCTGTATACATGCAGCACGAAAAATGTGGACAAACATGTTTTTAATTAAAAAAAAACACCCATTCAGCCTATATTGATTGGTTTGGGTAAAAGTTATAGCGTTTACAAACTATGGTGCAAAGAGTGAATTTTCCCATTTTGAAGCATCTATGACTTTTCTGACCACCTGTCATGTTTCATGAGGGGCTAGAATTCCAGGATAGTATAAATACCCCCCAAATGACCCCATTTTGGAAAGAAGACATCCCAAGGTATTCACTGAGAGGCATGGTGAGTTCATAGAAGATTTTATTTTTTTGTCACAAGTTAGCGGAAAATGACACTTTGTGCCAAAAAAAGAAAAAAAAAAGTTTCCATTTCTGCTAACTTGTGACAAAAAAAAATGAAATCTGCCACGGACTCACTATGCTCCTCTCTGAATACCTTGAAGTGTCTACTTTCCAAAATGGGGTCATTTGTGGGGTGTGTTTACTGTCCTAGCATTTTGGGGGGTGCCTAATTGTAAGCACCCCTGTAAAGCCTAAAGGTGCTCATTGGACTTTGGGCCCCTTAGCGCAGTTAGGCTGCAAAAAAGTGCCACACGTGGTATTGCCGTACTCAGGAGAAGTAGTATAATGTGTTTTGGGGTGTATTTTTACACATACCCATGCTGGGTGGGAGAAATATCTCTGGAAATGACAATTGTTTGATTTTGTTTTACACACAATTGTCCATTTACAGAGAGATTTCTCCCACTCAGCATGTTTCAAGACTACTCCTCACGGTATAGGGCCCCTGAAATGCCAGGGCAGTATAGGAACCCCACTAATGACCCCATTTTAGAAAGAAGACACCCCAAGGTATTCCTTTAGGTGTATGGCGAGTTCATAGAAGATATTTTTTGTCACAAGTTAGTGAAAAATGACACTTTGTGAAAAAAAACAATAAAAATCAATTTCCGCTAACTTTTGACAAAAAATAAAATCTTCTATGAACTCGTCATACACCTAACAGAATACCTTGGGGTGTCTTTTTTTCTAAAATGGGGTCACTTGTGGGGTTCCTATACCGCCCTGGCATTTTACGGGCCCAAAACCGTGAGTAGTCTGGAAACCAAATGTCTCAAAATGACTGTTCAGGGGTATAAGCATCTGCAAATTTTGATGACAGGTGGTCTATGAGGGGGTGAATTTTGTGGAACCGGTCATAAGCAGGGTGGCCTTTTAGATGACGGGTTGTATTGGGCCTGATCTGATGGATAGGAGTGCTAGGGGGTTGACAGAAGGTGATTGATGGGTGTCTCAGGGGGTGGTTAGAGGGGAAAATAGATGCAATCAATGCACTGGGGAGGTGATCGGAAGGGGGTCTGAGGGGGATCTGAGGGTTTGGCCGAGTGATCAGGAGCCCACACGGGGCAAATTAGGGCCTGATCTGATGGGTAGGTGTGCTAGGGGGTGACAGGAGGTGATTGATGGGTGTCTCAAGGTGTGATTTAGAGGGGGGAATAGATGCAAGCAATGCACTGGCGAGGTGATCAGGGCTGGGGTCTGAGGGCGTTCTGAGGGTGTGGGCGGGTGATTGAGTGCCCTAGGGGCAGATAGTGGTCTAATCTGATGGGTAGCAGTGACAGGGGGTGATTGATGGGTATTTAGTGGGTGTTTAGGGTAGAGAACAGATGTAAACAATGCACTTGGGAGGTGATCTGACGTCGGATCTGCGGGCGATCTATTGGTGTGGGTGGGTGATCAGATTGCCCGCAAGAGGCAGGTTAGGGGTTGATTGATGGGTGGCAGTGACAGGGGGTGATTGATGGGTGATTGACAGGTGATCAGTGGGTTATTACAGGGAAGAACAGATGTAAATAATGCACTGGCGAATTGATAAGGGGGGGTTTGAGAGCAATCTGAGCGTGTAGGCGGGTGATTGGGTGCCCACAAGGGGCAGATTAGGGTCTGATCTGATGGGTAACAGTGACAGGTGGTGATAGGGGGTGATTGATGGGTGATTGATGGGTAATTAGTGGGTGTTTAGGGTAGAGAACAGATGTAAACAATGCACTTGGGAGGTGATCTGACGTCGGATCTGCAGGCGATCTATTGGTGTGGGTGGGTGATCAGGTTGCCCGCAAGGGGCAGGTTAGGGGCTGATTGGTGGGTGGCAGTGACAGGGGGTGATTGATGGGTGATTGACAGGTGATCAGTGGGTTATTACAGGGGGGATAGAGGCATACAGTACACAGGGGGGTGGGGTCTAGGGGGGGGGGTCTGGGGAGAATCTGTGGGGTGGGGAGGGGTGATCAGGAGGGAGCAGGGGCAGTTTAGGGAATAAAAAAAATAGTGTCGACAGATAGTGACAGGGAGTGATTGATGGGTGATTAGGGGGGTGATTGGGTGCAAACAGAGGTCTGTGGGCGATCAGGGGGCAGGGGGGGGGGAAATCAGTGTGCTTGGGTGCAGACTAGGGTGGCTGCAGCCTGCCCTGGTGGTCCCTTGGACACTGGGACCACCAGGGCAGGAGGCAGCCTGTATAATAGGCTTTGTATACATTACAAAGCCTATTATACGTAATGATCAGCGGATTTCTGTATTCCTCTGCCCGCCGGCGCTGCTAAGTGGCCGGCGAGCTGGAGGCTAAGTCCCCGGCCATCGATCCCCGGCGGAGGATCGCGTCACGGATGACGCGATCGCTCCGCCCATGCCCGTACAAGGACCTCCGCCTCTGTGCATGCGGCGGTCCTTGCGGGATCCACTTTCCGGCCGCCCCTGTGCAGTGGGCAGTCGGCAAGTGGTTAAAGTCAGAATACCATTGCGCCTGCACAGCCGCTTCCTCGCTTTCATTGTCATCAGCGGAAGTGTACAGTGCAGGCCCAGTACGGTCACGCAGGCGCAGTGGTTTTCCGACTTTAAAGTTGAAAATTCCGGAAGTGAACCAGAGGCGGGGACCAGAGCATCGGTGACTGGCTGCGGGCACAGGACGTCTGTGGGAGACCGTTAGAAGCCACAGGTAAGTACAACTTTATTTTATTTTTTTTCCTCCTACAGTAGTCCTTTAATGTTCACAATCATTCCCTTGCCTCCCCTTGGTGACTCTCACAGCCTTGGGGCCCACCTTACAAAGAGCATAAAATAAGTGTGACCATCAGAATCTTCACACTCATAGCGTTTAACTACAAAAACACCTGATCTAGAGTATTGGAGAGAGGAAACATTAGTTGTTGATGCTCCCCTGCAGTTGCAGGGGCTGCCACCCTGTAGTTACGCCCCTGTAAGGCTGACATGGGGGGAAAGATTGATATACAGGCAAATAATCCAAAAACCTCAGCATCTAGATAATCTTTTAAAAGCTGTGCTGTATGAATTCCCACTTATTCTGTAGAACCTTTATGTCAATCTTGAACTGAATAAACAATTCGGGAGGAGCCTCCAACAGTTTAAAATACATTGTTTTGGATGAAATCAGAAATGACCTCTGCATTTTAGGCTTTGAGATCGCATTCACAGTGCCATGTTGCGGAGCTGCGTTATAAAGTCTTAGAACGCAGCTTACCGCACTGCAATGGTAATCCTATGGTCACAGTGCAACGTTATCATCGCATTGAAAATGTTGCATTGTGGTAACTCACTGCTTACAGTGCGTTTAATCTAAATGCAGAAACTTTGCGACTTTAACGTCGCATTAAATCGCAATGTCCCACTGTGAATATGCCCTGAATGTTTCTTGCAGTTGCTCATCCATATCCTAGTCCCTTTTCCCTTAAGTACCTGCTCAGAAAAAGCAAGGGACCACAGATTCAGACAATTCTGAATTACACAAGGGTGAAACTGACATTTCCTCCTTAGAAGAGGACTTTCAGTCTCATAGGGAGGAAGAGGAGTGAAAGAAGAGCCAAAACTGCCATATTTGTTTTTCCACTAGACGTGATGTTGTATCAGGACTTGAGTGAGGACCAAGGTTTATGTCCATGACAACCTGTAAGAGATTTTAACCAGAGTAGTCATTTCCTGAGAAGAGGGTGTTCTGGTCTGAATCCTTGTCAAAAAGATGTGTGTTCAAATACAAAGTTTATAACATCTGGGTTCTAGCCCTTAGATAGATAGGTGTGTGACTCAAAAACAACTAAAGCCATAAACTTAGCATGACTGCTAGGCAACCAGCATTGTTTATAAGAGAATGAAAGTGGCAGCCACTGTATTCCCAGCCACGCTCAACTTTGTGCACATGCATGGCTATACTGTGCTTGAGCGAGTACGGCCATGGCTGTGCAGTACCTCAGAGCTGCTTATGGATGGGCAGCTCTGGCTTACTGTGCAGGCGCGGCCTGGGATCCCAGCCATAATGACCTATTGACAAACTCTTATTGGACATGTTCTGAGGGTTACGTGTGGCAATGGTCAGGGCAAGAAGGACACGGGAAGCCTCTTATCTATCCAGGGGCCTTCCTCTACCTAGGTTTTTTTTTCTTTGTGTCTAGAACTTTAAAGGGTTACTAAGCTAATAAGTGGTTGAGTTTTTAAGAATAGCCAGGGAATAATTTTTGTTATATTTCATGCCAGCAGCTGCTTCCGCTGCTATTGCTTGATCTCTAAGATATGTCTGGAACAGATAGAGATGCAGATTTCAGCAGGTACTCGAGAGTCTACCCAACAATCATTCCCAGCATCATAGGATCACTGGCCACTCAATTTAAGATTGGAGAGGGTCACGGGTAATCCAAATCATGATTGTGTGGCATACCTTGTTCAGACCAAAACTAGAAAACTATTCCAATAGTAAGAAAAATTTCCTTAATATAAAGAAACATTTTCATTTTCAGTGGGCCTTGTAGAACGAGCAAAAGTAGGACTCTGATGCAAACTGAAGTACCTAATAGGAAAATTTGGATTCCCAACTGAGACCAAAGAAGTAAAGCCATCTTCATGCCCACCACTGATTATTTCGCGCCAAAGACGCTATGGGCTCTATTCACAAAACTTCTCATAAATGACTTATTTAACACCTAATTGATAAAAATAACCTTTTAGCACATTAACTTCATTTCAATATTACTTTGCTTACCTTAATTATATTATATGTTTGCTCTTTGGGAGCTTAAAAATATAAAATGGATAAGGTGAAAACTGAGGAACAGGTGAAAAATCTTTGTATCAAGCCTGTTCATGCCACAATTGCAGCTGAAGACGTCTCTCACACTTTTATGAAACGTGGCAATTAAACTTTCTAAACAAATGGTCACTCTGCATAATTTTAGAGGATTACAAACTAAAGTTCACAGCTCAACCGTGTTCCACATGATGGGTAACACCAGCGCCTGGAGTCAGGCAAATGCTTCAGCATTACATGGTGCCTCTAAAACAGAGAGCGTTATAAGGAAAGTTATGTTGTCAGAGAGGAAGGGGTGCCATTCACCAGTCTTACACAGGGTCTCCATGGGTGTTATTTGAAATCTAAAACCTCTCAAGAAGTTTATTTGATTCAGGAAGTTCAGTATGAAGGATATCAAGTCAGACATAGATCGTATATATGGGGTCCAATTGTTCCTTATGCCCCTAGATATAAAGTGCACGCTAACTTGCACTTCCCAATACAAATGGACTCACTGTGCTTCCTGAGATTTATCATATACATTTAGGAAAAGTAAAACATTTCCAATTTTACTGTTGTTCACTTTATTTGTCGTCTGCCCTGTTAATGGTCAAAGTTCTGGCGGCAGGGAGGCTTAAAGTGTACCATAGCTCATGAAAATAGAAAGATTTATACATACCTGGGGCTTTCTCCAGCTCCATACGCTTTGATCACTCCCATGCCGCCGTCCTCCGTCTTCTGCAGCGCCGGTAACGGGTCGCTGCTCTTCCGTCAGACGGAGCCAGTCTGACGTAGTGCGCCAGAGAAGTGCACTTTTCCTGCGTAGACTGGAGCTGACAGAGGGAAGTGCAGGGATCCGGTACAGGCGATGCAGAAGACTGAGGATGACAGCGTGGGAGCAATCGGACCATATGGGGCTGGAGGAAGCCCCAGGTATGTGTAAATCTTTTTATTTTCATGAGCTCTGAGCAGGGCCAGGCCGAGGCAGAGGCTGGAGAGGCTCCAGCCTCAGGGCGCAGTGTAGGAGGGGGCGCACAATTCATTCAGGTGTCATTCCCAATTGTGTTTGAAGCAGAAAGAAATAGGAAAAGGGGATACATGGCAGTGACTGCAAGTCAGATAACTAGAGATTAAGGTATTAGGGAGGTTGGGGGCCCTGGGGCGCCTCTTAGTCTAGTAGCAATCAGTGTGTGCCGGCTGGGGCGGCAGGGATGGAGGGGCGCAATTTGGTGTCTCAGCCTTGGGTGCCGAAGGACCTTGTCCCAGCTCTGGCTCTGAGTCCCTTTAACCTCCTTAGTGGTATGCCTGACACTGTTTGGGTGGTGGCAGGTAACTACAGGAATGTAACCATTCCTGTCAGTGCCCTTTAAATGGGTACTGGTCCATAGCATATTGTCATCCTTATGTATTTCTAAATCTAAAAAGACCACGACTCATAACTGCTGACTGTATTTCGTTTAACATTTATACAGCTTTTATTAAGTGTCCCAATACATGCATTAAAGTCCCCCTTTGTCCCCGGTATCAGCTGAAAAGGGCACCTGAGCGTCTATGATAAAAGGGCGCTGGATATTGCCAAGGGTTTTATTTCGGCTATGAAATGGATATATAAACCTTTTTGTCAGGCGCCCTTTTCAGAGGAATGCCGCCTCCCTCACAAAATATCAACAAGTCATCTATGTATCATGGCCATTTTATAACTTAACTGGATTCAGGCCTTTCCAGCACCTCTTCCTCCCATACTGCCATGAAGATATTTGGAAGCTGGAGGCATAGCTAGCGCCCATCATGCAACCATGTGTCCACATGACGGAAATAGTTAGGTCTCAAGGCGAAATGGGGGAGGGCAAGGATGAAATCACATTAACGAGGCTTCATGTCTGTCTTGCGTAGATATGGCCTGTGGCCTGTGAGCATGGGGGATGCCTTTGTACAGTGAAGGTACTCGCGGTCTCCTGCACCCCCTGAAGGACCTGCAGCATGTGTTTTGTATCAAACAATAAATAGGGAATCTATGCAACAGCAATTTGCAAAATGTCATCAAAGTACTCTCCAAGTCTTTGGGTAATGGAACTCATTCCACTTATAACTGGACACCCAAGAGGCTGTTCCAAACACTTATGCACCCTAGGGGTCTGGAAAATGACAGGGATTCATGTTGCATCAGGAAGCAAATATTCATACTCCTTGTAATTCAACATACCCTTTCGTAACTCCGCTTTCAATATTTCTCTCAATTGGCCATAGTATTGACAAGTGGGTTCTAATCTCCACGAAGTTTAGCATGAGTAAGCTCATCATTTACCAACCTTCAGCTCTGTGGTGTACTGATCCTGGTGGAGGATAACAACTCCATCACCTTTGTGCATGGGGCATATGACAAGTTGCTTATCCTCAAGCAATTCTCTGACCAGAATGTGTCAGTTTGAAGAGTGTTAACATTGCAGTCCACTCACGGCCCTCAAATCTTATCCAGGTCATGAAGGACCATATTTTTGAAAGTGTCTACTGTACTACCCACATCGTTATCATCGGGGTTAAAGGTCAACTGTAGTGAGAGGTATATGGAGGCTACCATATTTATTTCCCATGAAACAATACTAGTTGCCTGGCAGACCTGCTGATCTATTTGGCCCAGAAACGAGCATGCAGCTAATCTTGTCAGATCTGACAAAAATGTCAGAAACCCCTGATCTACTGCATGCTTGTTCAGGGTCTATGGCTAAAAGTATTAGAGGCAGAGGATCAGTAGGACAGCCAGGCAACTAGTAATGCTTAAAAGGAAAAAAAAATATGTCAGCCTTCATATCCCTCTCACTACAGTTGTCCTTTAAAAGCAGACCTGTTTCTTAGGTTCATGTGTATATACTGTATATACATCTGGAGGATTAGTGTTGGGACCTTCCTTTTTTAGGAAATATTTTTTAATATTCATTTTCCTTATATTTTTGTGGACATCAATGTAGGTACTGAACTTATTCATGGGGCAAGGAGGAGCATATTTCAGTCCATGGTCCGCTTCAGTTATTCCTTTGTAAAGGTACTACCACTGATGTTAAAAATCCCTTGTCCAGCTAGTTTATTTTCCTTTTCCCTTTTCCCCCTTCCATACCCACTTCTGCTCTTCATTTGTTTGGAATGCTGGGTAAAGCCCCCTCCCCCTCCTCCTGTCTTTCCCTGCATCTTGGCTCGGGTAGCCCCATGGAAAAGGAGTGTCCTCAGGTTGATTACCAATAGCCAGAGATGAGCGAAAAATGCTAATATTCTTTTCACATAAAAATATTAGCAAAAATGATGTGGATTTCAATTTCAAGTGAAAATACCACTAAAAATCATTTTGTAACCACTTAGTGATTTTTCACAAATTTTCACATCAGAGAGAAACATTTGATTCCTATGACCATATTGCGAAAAAATAATGTGTTTTTGCAAATGTTTTTTTAAAATCGAAAATGGTATTTTCGATGGGAAAATAATTTTAGTGAAAACTTGCAAGCAACACTGCCAATAGCCTTATATCTATTATAGGTTGGAATACTATATCGAGTTTAGGGTTCTGTGATGAGCAATTTGTGGGAGGGTGAGGATACCACTGATTAGGATAAAAATGACCTCTCCTGCCAAATAGAGTTGGGCCGAACCTCCGATTTTAGGTTCGCGAACCGGGTTCGCGAACTTTCGCGGAACGTTCGGTTCGCGTTAAAGTTCGCGAACCGCAATAGACTTCAATGGGGATGCGAACTTTGAAAAAAAAAAATAATTATGCTGGCCACAAAAGTGATGGAAAAGATGTTTCAAGGGGTCTAACACCTGGAGGGGGGCATGGCGGAGTGGGATACACGCCAAAAGTCCCCGGGAAAAATCTGGATTTGACGCAAAGCAGCGTTTTAAGGGCAGAAATCACATTGAATGCTAAATGACAGGCCTAAAGTGCTTTAAAACATCTTGCATGTGTATACATCAATCAGGTAGTGTAATTAAGGTACTGCTTCACACTGACACACCAAACTCACCGTGTAACGCACCGCAAACAGCTGTTTGTACTAGTGACGGCCGTGCTGGACTGGTGCGCACCATGGCGAGAGTGCAGGTTTTGGTGGCTTTACAGCCCATATGGTCGGCCTGGCTGATGTAGCTGAATGACAGAACAGTGACTGTCCAGCTGATCAAATTTGGTCTGACCACAATGAAGCAACGACCTTATTATCTTTTGTGTGCCCCCCGAGACACTCATCTAGGCGCCGGTCATTGCTTCATTGTGATACGCAAGCCCCTTCACCACGGCAAGGTAATGATCACGAAGGGGAATGGGCGCATGTACATGCCTTTTCTTTTGTTGTTGCAGCTGCCCTCAGTGCAGCCAGAAAAATTAGGCAGTCATGTACACGCACCATAAAAATTATTACAGCGGCCGCTGCTAGCAGCGGCCTAAAAAATTCAGCAATCCGCCTGGAGTCCCGGACCCTGTTGGTGGTGGCGGAGAAGGTAGTGAAGCGGCCTGCAGGCAGACATGCTGTGTGGAGGGACTGGGAGCGACTTAGTCTTTTTGGGGCAGGCCAGGCAGCCAGTCACACGGCGTGCAGGCAGAGATGCTGTGTGTGCGGGGACTGACTTAGTCTTGGGGCGGGCAGCAGCCCTCCGGGATCCATGCCTCATTCATTTTGATAAAGGTGAGGTACTTAACACTTTTGTGACTTAGGCGACTTCTCTTCTCTGTGACAATGCCTCCAGCTGCGCTGAAGGTCCTTTCTGAGAGGACGCTTGCGGCAGGGCAGGAGAGAAGTTGGATGGCAAATTGGGACAGCTCTGGCCACAGGTCAAGCCTGCGCACCCAGTAGTTCAAGGGTTCCTCATCGCTGTTCACAACAGTGTCTACATCCACACTTAAGGCCAGGTAGTCGGCTACCTGCCGGTCGAGGCGTTGGTGGAGGGTGGATCCGGAAGGGCTACGGCGAGGCGTTGGACTAAAGAACGTCCGCATGTCCGACATCACCATGAGATCGCTGGAGCGTCCTGTCTTTGACTGCGTGGACACGGGAGGAGGATTAGTGGCAGTGGTACCTTGCTGGCGTTGTGCCGTCACATCACCGTTAAAGGCATTGTAAAGCATAGTTGACAGCTGGTTCTGCATGTGCTGCATCCTTTCCACCTTCCGGTGAGTTGGTAACAGGTCCGCCACTTTGTGCCTGTACCGAGGGTCTAGTAGTGTGGCCACCCAGTACAGCTCATTCCCCTTGAGGTTTTTTATACGGGGGTCCCTCAACAGGCAGGACAGCATAAAAGACGACATTTGCACAAAGTCGGATCCAGTACCCTCCATCTCCTCTTGCTCTTCCTCAGTGACGTCAGGTAAGTCAACCTCCTCCCCCCAGCCGCGAACAATACCACGGGAAGGTTGAGCAGCACAAGCCCCCTGCGACGCCTGCTGCGGTTGTTCTCCTGCCGCTGTCCCCTCCTCCTCCTCCTCCCCCAAAGAAACACCTTGCTCATCATCCTCTGAGTCTGACTCGTCTTCTGCACACGACCTCTCTTCTTCCTCCTCCTCCCCCCTCTGTGCTGCCGCAGGTGTTGAGGAAACAGCTGGGTCTGATGAAAATTGGTCCCATGCCTGTTCCTGCCGTAACGGTTCCTGGTCACGCTCATTCGCAGCTTCATCCGCCACTCTACGCACAGCACGCTCCAAGAAGTACGCGTAGGGAATTAAGTCGCTGATGGTGCCCTCACTGCGGCTCACCAGGTTGGTCACCTCCTCAAACGGCCGCATGAGCCTGCATGCATTTTTCATCAGTGTCCAGTTGTCGGGCCAGAACATCCCCATCTTCCCAGACTGTTTCGTTCTACTCCAGTTGTAGAGGTACTGGGTGACGGCTTTCTTCTGTTCTAGCAGGCGGGAGAACATGAGCAGGGTCGAGTTCCAGCGAGTGGGGCTATCGCAAATGAGGCGTCTCACCGGCATGTTGTTTTTACGCTGAATTTCTGCAAATCGTGCCATGGCTGTGTAAGAGCGCCTCAAATGCCCACAGAACTTCCTGGCCTGCTTCAGGACATCCGCTAAGCCAGGGTACTTTGCCACAAATCTTTGAACCACTAGATTCATGACATGTGCCATGCAGGGTATGTGTGTCAGCTTCCCCATATGCAAAGCGGCAAGCAGATTGCTGCCGTTGTCGCACACCACGTTGCCTATCTCCAGGTGGTGCGGGGTCAGCCACTCATCCACCTGTTTCTTAAGAGCAGCCAGGAGAGCTGCTCCAGTGTGACTCTCCGCTTTGAGACAAGCCATGTCTAAGATGGCGTGACACCGTCGTACCTGGCATGCAGCATAGGCCCTGCGGAGCTGGGGCTGTGTAGCTGGAGAGGAGAACTGCCACTCAGCCAAGGAGGAGGAGGAGGACAGCGAAGAGCATGTAGCAGGAGGAGAGGAGGTGGCAGGAGGCCTGCCTGCAAGCCGTGGAGGTGTCACAATTTGGTCCGCCGCTTTCTGCTTGCCATCGTTCACCACCAGGTTCACCCAATGGGCTGTGTAGGTAATGTAGCGGCCCTGCCCGTGCTTGGCAGACCAGCCATCCGTGGTCAGGTGTACCCTTGACCCAACGCTCTTCGCAAGAGATGACACCACTTGCCTCTCAACTTCACGGTGCAGTTGGGGTATGGCCTTTCTCGAAAAATAAGTGCGGCCTGGCATCTTCCACTGCGGTGTTCCGATGGCCACAAATTTACGGAAGGCCTCAGAGTCCACCAGCCGGTATGGTAACAGCTGGCGAGCTAACAGTTCCGCCACGCCAGCTGTCAGACGCCGGGCAAGGGGGTGACTGGCCAAAAGTGGCTTCTTCCGCTCAAACATTTCCTTCACGGACACCTGACTGCTGCTGTGGGCAGAGGAGCAGGAACCGCTCAAGGGCAGAGGCGGAGTGGAGGAGGGTGCCTGTGAAGGTGCAAAGGAGAAAGCGGCAGAAGCAGATGATGCACCTGAAGGAGGAAGAGGAGAAGGAGGGTGACTTTTCTTTTGTGTGCTGCTGCTGCTTTTGCTCAGGTGGCCATCCCATTGCTGTTTGTGCCTTTTCTCCAGGTGCCTTCGTAAGGCACTTGTCCCTACGTGAGTGTTGGCCTTTCCACGGCTCAATTTTTGTTGGCAGAGCGAACAGATGGCTTTGGTCCGATCTGAGGCACACACATTAAAAAATTTCCACACCGCTGAGCCACCCTGGGATGTGGGCACTATGGGGACCTCAGCAGCTGATGCTGAAGGGCAAGTTGGCTGGCTGTACATAGGTGGCGATACATGGTGCCGGACTCTGCCACCAGCTGTTTCTGACGAAGAGCTGCCCCAGCTTCTTTCAGCAACTTCTCTCCTCCTACTACTCTCTGACTCCCCCTCTGAACTGTCCCCCTCTTCATCTCCTCTATTGGGAACATACAGAGGATCCCTATTACCGTCATCATCGTAGTCATCCTGCCCAGCTTCGCTTGCCTCAGACAAATCCAAACTTGCACCATCAGTAGGTCCTTCATCCTCCTGACACGTTACATCCATAGTGTTGCCGCGTAACTCAGACATATTAGCTGGTGAAAATTCATCTGGCTGTAACAACAATGGCTGTGCATCAGTGATTTCAACACTAAATAATTCTTGCGAAGTGTCAAATGCAGCGGAAGTGGTGCTAGTAGTAGCGCTGGTGGCTGAGCAAGATGAGGTGTTCTGTGTCGCTAAATACTCAACCACGTCCTGACAATCTTGGAAGGTGATGGGACGTGCCTTCTTCCGAGCACTGTACTGTGGGCCAGGTCCACACGAAATTACATTTACACGACCTCGCGCAGACCTGCCGGGTGGCCTTCCTCTGCCTCTGCCACTACCTCTTCCTCTTCCTCTACCTGTTTTGTCCATATTGGGTATGCACGGAGTGGTATATCACACTGCGTGCACTCACGTAGGTAGGTGGGTTCACTTAACTGCACAGGTATGCGCACTGATGCGGTGGGTTCACTGAACAGAACAGGTATACAGTGGCGGGTTCACAGAACAGGTATGCAGTGGCAGGATCACTGAACACAATAGGTATGCAGTGGCGTGTTCACTAAACAGGTATACAGTGGCGGGTCCACTGAACAGAACAGGTATACAGTGGCGGGTTCACAGAACAGGTATACAGTGGCGGGTCCACTGAACAGAACAGGTATACAGTGGCGGGTCCACTGAACAGAACAGGTATACAGTGGCGGGTCCACTGAACAGAACAGGTATACAGTGGCGGGTCCACTGAACAGAACAGGTATACAGTGGCGGGTTCACAGAACAGGTATACAGTGGCGGGTCCACTGAACAGAACAGGTATACAGTGGCGGGTCCACTGAACAGAACAGGTATACAGTGGCGGGTTCACAGAACAGGTATGCAGTGGCAGGATCACTGAACACAATAGGTATGCAGTGGCGTGTTCACTAAACAGGTATACAGTGGCGGGTCCACTGAACAGAACAGGTATACAGTGGCGGGTTCACTGAACAGGTATACAGTGGCGGGTCCACTGAACAGAACAGGTATGCAGTGGCAGGTTCACTGAACACAACAGGTATGCAGAGGCAGGTTCACTGAACACAACAGGTATGCAGTGGCGGGTTCACTGAACAGGTATACAGTGGCGGGTCCACTGAACAGAACAGGTATACAGTGGCGGGTCCACTGAACAGAACAGGTATACAGTGGCGGGTCCACTGAACAGAACAGGTATACAGTGGCGGGTTCACTGAACAGGTATACAGTGGCGGGTCCACTGAACAGAACAGTTATACAGTGGCGGGTTCACAGAACAGGTATGCAGTGGCAGGTTCACTGAACACAACAGGTATGCAGTGGCAGGTTCACTGAACACAACAGGTATGCAGTGGCGGGTCCACTGAACAGGTATACAGTGGCGGGTCCACTGAACAGAACAGGTATACAGTGGCGGGTCCACTGAACAGAACAGGTATACAGTGGCGGGTCCACTGAACAGAACAGGTATACAGTGGCGGGTTCACAGAACAGGTATACAGTGGCGGGTCCACTGAACAGAACAGGTATACAGTGGCGGGTTCACAGAACAGGTATGCAGTGGCAGGATCACTGAACAGGTATGCAGTGGCAGGATCACTGAACAGGTATGGAGTGGCAGGATCACAGTACAGGTATGCAGTGGGCTGAGGGCTCACTGAACAGAACAGGTATGCAGTGGCAGGATCACTGAACAGGTATGGAGTGGCAGGATCACAGTACAGGTATGCAGTGGGCTGAGGGCTCACTGAACAGAACAGGTATGCAGTGGCAGGATCACTGAACAGGTATGCAGTGGCAGGATCACTGAACAGGTATGCAGTGGCAGGATCACAGTACAGGTATGCAGTGGGCTGAGGGCTCACTGAACAGAACAGGTATGCAGTGGCAGGATCACTGAACAGGTATGGAGTGGCAGGATCACAGTACAGGTATGCAGTGGGCTGAGGGCTCACTGAACAGAATAGGTATGCAGTGGCAGGATCACTGAACAGGTATGCAGTGGCAGGATCACTGAACAGGTATGCAGTGGCAGGATCACAGTACAGGTATGCAGTGGGCTGAGGGCTCACTGAACAGAACAGGTATGCAGCCAGGAAGAAGTTAAGCCTAACTAATCTTTCCCTATATGAGAGACTGCAGCAGCTCGCCCTACTCTCACTAATGCAGGCACACGAGTGGCCGTAATGGCCGCCACTGCCTGCCTTATATAAGGGGGGGTGGGGCTCCAGGGGCTAGTGTAGCCTAATTGGCTACACTGGGCCTGCTGACTGTGATGTAGAGGGTCAAAGTTGACCCTCAGTGCATTATGGGGCGAACCGAACTTCTTCCGCAAAAGGTTCGCGTGCGGTACCCGCACGCGAACCACCTACGTTCGCGCGAACCACGTTCGCCGGCGAACCGTTCGGCCCAACTCTACTGCCAAATTGTGTGTTCTTGCCAGGCCTGTAGGGATATCTTATCTACTCACGAATCCGCTCCAATGCCCCAATCTAACGCCACACGCTTCACCCTATGTGGTGCGTCCTCGCTTGAATGGTAGGTGAAGAGACAACACCTGCCTGGCTTCGGTTACACCCAGGCCTTTAGTGTGCAAGGTATTAGAGCTGAATGCAGGGTGAGCAAATAAACTTCCAGGCCAAAAAAGGATACAGAATAACAAAGTCCAGCAACAGTCCGGGTCATACACGGGTAAGCAGAAATATCACAGTACCGGAGGGCAAGGCAGAGAGTAGTCAAAGAATGTTTCCGAAATCAAACCAGGCAGCAAGGGTCTTCACGATATTCCAGGCAAGAGGTCAGTTCAGGCAGCAGACAAGGGAGGTCCAGTAATCAAAGCCGAGGTCGAAAGATAATCCAATATAAACAGCAGGTAACAGCTAGTGTTGGGCGAACAGTGTTCGCCACTGTTCGGGTTCTGCAGAACATCACCCTGTTCGAGTGATGTTCGAGTTCGACCGAACACCTGATGGTGTTCGGCCAAACCGTTCGGCCATATGGCCGAACTAAGAGCGCATGGCCGAACGTTCCCCGAACGTTCGGCTAGCGCTGTGATTGGCCGAACGGATCACGTGGTTCGGACCCGAACGCGCTCTGATTGGCCGAACGGGTCACGTGGTTCGGGTAAATAAATACCCGATCCACGTCATTTCTCCGCCATTTTTCCGTGGGTTTAGCTTTGGGTAGGCAGGCAGGGTAGTTCTCTCTCCAGCCAGGCTAGCCAGGGTCCCCCCAGTCATTGTGTCGCTGCTGGGAACAGTAGTACACCGCTCACCCACACTATATAGCATTGTGTTTACTGCCACTCTGTGTACACCGCTCACCCACCACTGTATAGCATTGTTTACTGCCAGTCTGTGTCTCTGCTGGGAACAGTAGTACACCGCTCACCCACCACTGTATAGCATTGTGCTCTGTGTCGCTGCTGGGAACAGTAGTACACCGCTCACCCACCACTGTATAGCATTGTGCTCTGTGTCGCTGCTGGGAACAGTAGTACACCGCTCACCCACCACTGTATAGCATTGTGCTCTGTATCGCTGCTGGGAATAGTAGTACACCGCTCACCCACCACTGTATAGCATTGTGCTCTGTGTCGCTGCTGGGAATAGTAGTACACCGCTCACCCACCACTGTATAGCATTGTGCTCTGTGTCGCTGCTGGGAATAGTAGTACACTGCTCACCCACCACTGTATAGCATTGTGCTCTGTGTCGCTGCTGGGAATAGTAGTACACCGCTCACCCACCACTGTATAGCATTGTGCTCTGTGTTTTTCCTTTGAAACTTTACAATCAATTTTCTCAAAAACTATAAGCTCTTTTTCAAATATTTTTTTTCCTCTTGTACCCACTCCCAAGGTGCACATACCCTGCAAATTTGGGGTATGTAGCATGTAAGGAAGCTTTACAAAGCACGAAAGTTCGGGTCCCCATTGACTTCCATTATGTTCGGAGTTCGGCGCGAACACCCGAACATCGCGGCCATGTTCGGCGAACGTTCGCGAACCCGAACATCCAGGTGTTCGCTCAACACTAGTAACAGCACACCCACCAACCAGCAAGCTAGAAGCTATCACGGGCAAGATGCAAGTGTCACAGCAAGGTTTAAATACTGACAGCATCCAATCAGTGGCCAGCCACATGCACACAACAGCCAATCACACGTAGGCATTAAGCTTGTTTAAATATCAGCTGCGAGAGAGATCAGCTGACACGAGTGGCAATACATGTCAACTGAGTAACCAGTAAACATCCTGACTGTGTGTCAGCTATAGCATAGTGGTAAAAAGAGCACTGCCTCTGATGTGAGAAACCAGGATTCAATCCCAGCCAGGGTCAGCATCATATATTACTATTTATTACATAAACCCCTGCCTAAGTGTCAGCTGATTCTACCTCTGTCGCCACCTCAGACTATACTGCGGCCAAGAGCAGCGATCCCTTACAGTTCTATTCTCATACTGATACCTTGAAAGTTGCCCCCTCCCATTGGGTCTTTTTCACCCAGAAGTCGGACACAGGTCTTAAGGGCTGAGGGTGGGCTTGCTCCACCTCTCCCCCAGGGGTAAATTTTTCTAGCTTACAAGCTACAAATGAAGCACTTAACATGGTCAATGTTGACACATTTTACAACAGTAATAGCTAGTTTTACTTAGTCAGAAAGGGCTAGAGCCACAACTCAATAGATGTATTAGTCTGCCCCCCCCCCCCCCCCCATACATTTCTGGTGCAGAGAGCTGTAAGAAAAATGTTCCTCCTCAATGCATTGTCTTGTTTGTAATCTCATGGGTGCTGTCCTGAGATGACCTGGAAAAGACAGACTCATTGGTAACCTCTTTTCCAAGAATGAACAGGACAGCAACTGAACAACCCGCCCTATTAGTAATTGTATTTGCATTAAAATGTATTAGAAGCATTAGCCTTAGCGGTGTCATCTTTTGTGGAGGGTGGTGTCATATATACAGTTAGATCCATAAATATTTGAATACTGACACAGATTTGAAAACTTTGTTTTTGTACATCATCTGTAACGATCGGTGGGCGCAGAGAGTATCTGATTACCGGTGATCTGCAGTATCACCGGAAATACAGATATATACCAGATTATAAGTGATCTGCAGTCTCACCGATAATCCGATATACAAACTAACCTCTGTTCACCTGAGTAGAGTGTAGTGTTTGGTGTAACAGTAACACTTAGAGGACAAGGCCTCAATGCAGCAAGGAGTACTGCACAGATTCCTTCCGCAGACCTGCTCTCCAAGACGGGAGGAGTCAGACTGACAGTAGGAAGGTATATCTGAAAGTGACCCTCAGGAGGAAGGATCGCTAACAGAGCGAGGAACCGCCTCTAACGGTAAGGTCGGTTCTCGAGGTCGGACAAGCCAGGTCGTACACACACGGACAGATAAAGTACAAGATCAGGAGGCAAAGGCGGAGTCAAAGTACAGGCAGGGTTCAGCAACGGGGTATCAGATATATCGGGGTACAAAATCAGGAGGCAGAAACAGAGTCAAGGAACGAGCCGGGGTTCGGCAACAGAGTATCAGAAATATCGAGGTACAAGATCAGAGTTCAGGAGGATAGTCAAAGCAGGCAAAAGTCATAACATATAATCACAATCAAACTAGTACTTTAGCTATCAACAGAATCTAGCTAAGTGTAGGATTACAGCTCCAGCTGGTCCCGGCACACTTAAGGATCTGACTACGGATCTGGGTGCTCCCACATATGTGATCGCACGCCAGACAAAGAGCAAGTGAACAACCAGCAGTATATATACTCTAGGACCTTTCCATGCTGGTCCAATGAGAGCAGTGGAATTTGTCAGCTGACCCAGCTGGTCAGCCGACACCCTTCTAACTGCTATTTAAACTCTGCCTCTGTGCTCGCGCGCGTGTAAGTCTGAATCCTGGTGGACTATCAGTCCCAGCCACACCAGTACTGTCATGCAATGTATCTAGTGCGGGGGCCGCCTCTGATGCGGATTCCGCCGTTACCAATGCGGATTCCGCCGCACTGCCCATGCGGCATGCAGCGTTTTTTCCGCGTTGTGACGCCATGCTGGACGCGGAAACAGCCGCCTCACCTCGAGAGACGGCGGCTTTTCTGCGTTTCCTCACAGTACCCCCCTCCCGAGGAGTGGACTCCGGACAACTCCTACCAGGTTTCTCTAGATGTAAGGCGTGAAATTCCCTCCTTAATTCGTCCGCATGCATGCGACTCCCCGGTACCCATTGTCTCTCCTCAATGCTGTACCCTTTCCAATGTACGAGATATTGTACCGAGTTTTGTACAACGCGTGAATCTAAAATCTTTTCTACCTCGTACTCAGGTTGGTCATCCACCAACACAGGAGGAGGAGGAGTGGGACCCACATGGACTGCTGGTTTAAGCAGGGATACGTGGAAGGACCTTACCCCACGCATGCTAGCGGGAAGATCAACAGCGTAAGTGACGTTGTTGATCCTTCTGGCTATCGGGAAAGGCCCGACAAACCTGGGACCCAACTTGTCTGAGGGCTGTTTCAGGGCCAAGTGACGTGTGGATACCCAAACCAAGTCTCCTGGTTGGAATCTCCACTCCAAAGACCGTTTCTTGTCAGCTTGACCCTTCTGACTCAGAAACGCCTTTTCCAAACTGTCTCTCACCGTCCGCCAAATGTCTTTAAAAGACCTTTGCCAAGCCTCCAGAGCTGGAAACGGAGTGGAGGCCACTGGTAACGGTGAAAATTTGGGCAATCTTCCAGACACAACCTGGAACGGAGAAAATCCAGTGGAAGAACTTTTCAAATTGTTTTGTGCAAATTCTGCAAAGGGCAGAAATTTGACCCAGTCATTCTGCGCATCTGCAACGTAGCATCTCAAAAACTGCTCTAACGACTGGTTGACCCTCTCCGTCTGACCGTTGGTCTGTGGGTGGTAGCCCGATGAAAACGACAGCTTCATGCCCATTTGATGACAGAATGCCCTCCAGAATTTAGATACGAATTGGACTCCCCGATCGGACACTATGTTTTCCGGAATGCCGTGTAACCGGAACACGTGTTTGATAAACAAGTCGGCCAATTCCTGGGCCGAGGGGAGTCCTTTCAAGGGCACAAAATGGGCCATCTTGCTGAAGCGGTCGACTACCACCCAAATGACCGACATGCCCTCTGATCTGGGAAGCTCACCCACAAAATCCATGGACAAGTGGGTCCATGGTTCATTCGGGGGGGGTAAAGGCTGCAACTTCCCTACAGGTGCCAGCCGGGAGGGTTTGCTTTTAGCACATACCGCACAATCCTTAACAAATTCTTTGCAGTCGGCTGCCAGAGACGGCCACCAAGCGCACCTGGCCACAAGATCCTGCGTTCTAGATGCCCCAGGATGTCCCGCATTCTTGTGTGAATGGAATATCTGTAGCACCCGGAGACGGAATGGCAGAGGCACAAATAAAACCCCCTCAGGCTTCCCCTCAGGGACATCCTGCTGAAAAGGACTCAAGGTCTCTGTCCAGTCTTCCCAAGTCTCTGTTACGGCCAGCACCAAATTTTGTGGGACAATGGTCTCTGGGGCAGAAGGCTGTGCTGTCTCCAACTCAAAGCATCTGGACAGGGCATCTGCCTTAATGTTCTTGCTACCCGGGGTATACGTAATTATGAACCTGAACCTCGAAAAAAACAAAGACCATCGAGCCTGACGGGGACTTAATCTCTTAGCCCCCTCGATGTATTCTAGATTCTTGTGATCCGTGTATACAGTAATTGTATGTTCTGCTCCTTCCAGCCAGTGACGCCACTCCTCAAAGGCAAGTTTAATGGCTAAGAGCTCTCTGTTGCCTATATCGTAGTTTCTCTCTGCCGGAGAGAACCTACGAGAGAAATACGCACAAGGGTGTAGCCTTCCCTGCAAGCCTGACCGCTGAGACAGCACAGCCCCTACCCCAACCTCCGAGGCGTCTACCTCAACAATAAAAGGATAAGAGGTGTCTACATGTCTCAGGATGGGTGCGGAACAAAACAAATCTTTTAAAGTGGAGAAAGCACTTAATGCATCAGGAGACCAGTGGGTGGTATCTGCCCCTTTTTTCGTAAGACAGGTGAGGGGTGCGATAACCGTGGAATACCCCTTTATGAACCTTCTATAATAATTCGCAAAGCCTAAAAACCGCTGTAAAGACTTCAACCCAACCGGCTGAGGCCATTCCAAAACAGCGGAGACTTTGGCGGGGTCCATAGACAGGCCCGTGGTGGAAATTATGTACCCCAGAAAGGCGACAGATGTGACTTCAAAAATACACTTCTCAATCTTAGCATAAAGTGAGTTTTGTCTTAATTTGTTGAGTACAAATTTAACATGTATTCTGTGCTCAGAGAGGTTGTTGGAGAAAACAAGTATATCGTCTAGATAGACCAGCACAAATCTCCCCAACACCTCTCTGAAGACCTCGTTGATGAGTTCCTGGAAAACGGCCGGGGCATTACATAACCCAAAGGGCATCACCAGATACTCGTAATGCCCGTCTGGCGTGTTAAAGGCCGTTTTCCACTCATCGCCCTTTCTAATGCGCACCAGGTTGTACGCGCCCCGTAAATCCAGCTTTGAGAAGATCTTAGCATCGGTGACCTGCGTAAATAAATCGTCTATCAGGGGTAACGGATAGCGATTCTTTACCGTGATCTTATTTAGTCCCCGGTAATCAATACAGGGCCGCAGGCCCCCGTCTTTCTTTTTAACGAAAAAAAAACCTGCTCCAGCAGGCGATCGGGACGGCCGGATGAAGCCTTTGGCTAAATTGTCACGGATATATTCCTTCATAGCCAATTTCTCTGGCCCAGATAAATTGTACAAATGACCCCGAGGGGGCATACAACCTGAACGTATATCAATGGGGCAATCGAAAGAGCGATGTGGGGGTAACTTGTCTGCAGCCTTGGGACAGAATACATCAGAATATTCCACATATTGCTCAGGTACCCCCTGAACATGAACCCTGGTTTGGCCCAATGTCACCTTCCCTAAACATCGCTGAAAGCAGTGTGCTGACCAAGAAATTAGTTGGCCGGTGGCCCAATCAATGTGTGGAGAATGAAGGTGCAACCATGGCATGCCGAGTATAATGGTGGAGGTTGTCATATGCAACACAAAGAACTGTAACTTTTCCCAGTGCAGTACCCCTATGGTGACCCCCACCTCTGGTGTCTGAGACAGTGGGTGATTCCCTTGCAGAGAAGAGTCATCCACTGCCGTAACCTGGATGGGTGGTTGTACTGGTGTGAGCGGAATACACAATCTCTTAGCAAACTCCGAATCCATAAAATTTGCCGCGGAGCCTGAATCGATAAAGGCTTCCGTGACCTCAGTCTTATCTTCCCATGTAACAGTACAGGGAAGAAGCAATCGTTTTTCTTCTAGGGGTAAAAGTCGGACGCCCAGGGTGTTACCCCCCACCACTCCTAAGCGGCAGCGGTTTCCCGGCTTATTGGGGCAGTTCTGTACTATATGCCCCCCTTCACCGCAGTACAAACACAGCTGTTCGGTCATTCTCCGTCTTCGCTCTACCTGGGTTAATTTTGACCGAGCAATCTGCATCGGCTCGGAAGGAGGCACGACAGGAGAAGGTGAAATAGTAGTAGGTGGAGTCACTGGGACCGTGGTGTAAGATACCCCTCTGAGACGGGAACTACCCCTGGTCTGTTTTTGGTAGCGCAGCCTGCGGTCGATTCGGATGGCCGCTGAGATGGCCTCATCGACTGTTCTGGGCTCGGGCTGGCTTAACATCAAATCAGAGACCTCATCGGACAGCCCTGACAAGAAATGATCTAATAGGGCATAGGTGTCCCACCTGGCCGTAACTGACCACCTCCTAAACTCGGCCGCGTAATCTTCGACCGGACCTTCGCCTTGACGCAAAAGCTTGAGCTTCCGCTCAGAAGTCGAGGCAAGGTCCGGATCGTCGTAAATTACCGCCATAGCTTTAAAAAATTCCTCTACAGAGGTAAGAGCTTTGTCTCCGGCGGGCAGGCTATACGCCCAAGACTGGGAGTCGCCGGACAACAAAGTTTTAATAAACGTGACCCTCTGGGTCTCAGTACCCGAAG
Source organism: Hyperolius riggenbachi (assembly GCF_040937935.1). NCBI lineage: Eukaryota > Metazoa > Chordata > Amphibia > Anura > Hyperoliidae > Hyperolius > Hyperolius riggenbachi. Next base: position 209,577,004 of record NC_090651.1, on the reverse strand, counting down.
ATTGGGGTCTCAACTCAAAATAGGACAACACCCTACTCCTAAAATTCCGGAAGTCAGATCTGTGGCCGGAAAAGCTTTCAGGTACAGGCATACGTATGTCAGAGCTAGGAGAGGATCGCACATGATCCACTGATGTCTGGAGGGTTTGTACAGACCCTGATAGGGCATCAATAAGAGTTATGTGAGTGCCCAGTACTTGATTGATGTTGTCCACCGAAGCGGCAAGTACACCCAGACAATCAGTGTTTGCGTCCATTTTGTATTTTGGTCTGGCGTTCTGTAACGATCGGTGGGCGCAGAGAGTATCTGATTACCGGTGATCTGCAGTATCACCGGAAATACAGATATATACCAGATTATAAGTGATCTGCAGTCTCACCGATAATCCGATATACAAACTAACCTCTGTTCACCTGAGTAGAGTGTAGTGTTTGGTGTAACAGTAACACTTAGAGGACAAGGCCTCAATGCAGCAAGGAGTACTGCACAGATTCCTTCCGCAGACCTGCTCTCCAAGACGGGAGGAGTCAGACTGACAGTAGGAAGGTATATCTGAAAGTGACCCTCAGGAGGAAGGATCGCTAACAGAGCGAGGAACCGCCTCTAACGGTAAGGTCGGTTCTCGAGGTCGGACAAGCCAGGTCGTACACACACGGACAGATAAAGTACAAGATCAGGAGGCAAAGGCGGAGTCAAAGTACAGGCAGGGTTCAGCAACGGGGTATCAGATATATCGGGGTACAAAATCAGGAGGCAGAAACCGAGTCAAGGAACGAGCCGGGGTTCGGCAACAGAGTATCAGAAATATCGAGGTACAAGATCAGAGTTCAGGAGGATAGTCAAAGCAGGCAAAAGTCATAACATATAATCACAATCAAACTAGTACTTTAGCTATCAACAGAATCTAGCTAAGTGTAGGATTACAGCTCCAGCTGGTCCCGGCACACTTAAGGATCTGACTACGGATCTGGGTGCTCCCACATATGTGATCGCACGCCAGACAAAGAGCAAGTGAACAACCAGCAGTATATATACTCTAGGACCTTTCCATGCTGGTCCAATGAGAGCAGTGGAATTTGTCAGCTGACCCAGCTGGTCAGCCGACACCCTTCTAACTGCTATTTAAACTCTGCCTCTGTGCTCGCGCGCGTGTAAGTCTGAATCCTGGTGGACTATCAGTCCCAGCCACACCAGTACTGTCATGCAATGTATCTAGTGCGGGGGCCGCCTCTGATGCGGATTCCGCCGTTACCAATGCGGATTCCGCCGCACTGCCCATGCTGCATGCAGCGTTTTTTCCGCGTTGTGACGCCATGCTGGACTCGGAAACAGCCGCCTCACCTCGAGAGACGGCGGCTTTTCCGCGTTTCCTCACATCATCACAATAGAATTTAAATTAATCATTTGAGATGCAATTGAAGTGCAGGCGTTTGTGTTTAATTTAATGGGACAAATGAAAATATTGTATTTCAACATTTAGGAACTGGAGTCTTATTCACTTACAATTCCTTTATTTCAGGAGTTTAAATGCAATTGGACAAATTACTGTATATACTCACGTGTAAGCCTAATTCTTCAGTACAAAAAAAGGTGCTGAAAAGTTACCCTCTCGGCTTATATGCGAGTCAGTGGAGCAGAATAGATAGTCGAGCGAATTTTGTTACTGGCAGAGGAGAGTAAGGATCATGCACTAGTGAACCTGCTCTTGCCAGCTGGCTCCCTGCTCTGTCTGTGCCCCGCATCCCCTGGAACATGGTGTGCAGAGTGCACTGCTCAAGACTACCTGTGTCCCCTGGAGCAAAGCAGGTAAGCAATGTGTCAGCAGTGCAATGATCAAGTGTTCTTCCTGTGTGGCAATCACTGTCTCATATCTATGATGCTATCTGACAACTTGAGACACAGCTGTATCATCCTTGTGGCACATCTGGCTATGGGGAGATGGAATGACTTGTACTGGGGGCACATCTGGTTACTGTGCAGGGGGCTATACTGGGGAGGGGGCTTATACATGAGTCACTTTTTCTTGGTTACTGGGGGAAAAGTGAGTACCTCGGCTTGTATGCGGGTCGGTTTATATGCGAGTATATACAGGTAATATCTTTTGAAATGAAGTGTCAATTTTTAATAATCTTGAACCCATGGATAGCACCACACACTGTTTACTCCTTTGTATTTTTTTGCCAGGCATTTACTGCAGTGGATTTCCGTAGTTGTTTGTTTGGGGGTCTTTTGTCTGAAGTTTGGTTTTCAGCAAGTGAAATGTGTGCTTAATTAGGTAGAGATTAGGAGGCTGACTAGGCCATTGGGGAATATTCCCGTTTTTTGCTTTAAAGTGGGATAGTACTCTCAAAACTAAAATTTGAGCAACCACTCTTATTTACATAAAAGAACATTTGAAAGCATACCAGCGTGTAAAATTATTTTCACGGCAGAACAGTAGAAGCTTGTTTATCTGTAATCATAAGCAAAGGCAAGAATCTCCTTGTGCCTGTGTCTTCACTCTGCCCTCCTCCCTCCCTCTACTGAATAGACACATTGTCCTGGCAACAGCTGAGTCACTTCAGCAGAATAGGAGGGGGGCAGAGTGAAGACACAGATACAAGGATAGTCTTGTCCTTGCTGTTGACCAGAGATAATGAAGCTTCTAATGCTTTCTGAAAATACATGATTTTACACACAGAATTCTTTCAAATTTTCTTTTATATAACTAAGAGGAGTTGGTGAAATTTTAGGTTTGGGAGTATAATTCCACTTCCGTATCACACACACACACAGACACTTTATGATTAGGGGAGTATAGGAACGCACTTCCTTGTTTGCAATCCCCTATTGCCGTTCCTCCAACCACTGAGTAGTGAATATGTTCTCAAAGCTGAACAAAATGCCTGTTAATGAATGAACACTGACTTCAGCGAAGTTTGGTGTATTTGCCTTCTTAAAACAAGGAAATATGCAATAATTCAGCTATAAGTGAACATTTGTGGTTACCCACAATGCACTACTACTGAATATGCAAATAATCCCTTGGTAAGCCCTTACCAAGCTTACCAAGGGCGAAAAGGGATAATTTGCATATTCAGTAGTAGTGCATTGTGGGTAACCACAAATGTTCACTTATAGCTGAATTATTGCAGATTTCCTTCTGTTTTAAGAATTCAAATACACCAAAATTTGCTTTTTTTTAGTAGGAGGGCTTTTTGGTCCCTTTTATCCCCCTATACATTGCTAGTAGTTTGGGTCACCCTGTTCTGCTTGGTTACTCTGACTTCAGCGAGAAGCCAGTAATCATTTATTACAATTTAAGCAAAAACACACACACACTCACTTCTTGTGTACTGTTCTATGTACACCCGATGAAGTGTGGGAACCTCTAGTGGACAAAAAGGAAAACCAAAATAAAAATAATGTACGTTACAAAATACATCTATTATTGTCTTTTGTTAACGCCTTTCCCCCCCCCCTCCCCTATAGTTACCATAATAAAACACTTGTAAAAAAAATCAAACTAATCCTGTACATAAGATTTGTATGATCCATGTAAGAATAGTACTTAGTTATATTTAGAATATACTATTCTAAGTCTACTATTCTTACACTGATCACACCATTCTTATGTACAGGATATGAAAGATTCAAGAAAAGATTCAAGAAATCGAGATTCTTTTTGGATACGGATTCAAGGAAATTTGGGATTTAGCTCTAAAAAAAAAAGATAAACAGTTCACTTAGGGACTCAGCTTTGTAATATGTATGTCATATACCCTATATTATGGTTATTTTTGCAAATAGGGGCTTGTAATTATTGATATAGTGCAAACAAACACAAAACTGAAGAAATACATCTTTATTTTTAAATAAAATATTGTCACCATACTTTTTACTAGGGACATAATGTAAATATTGTAATACCAAAACAAATGGGCAAATAAAATGTGTGGGTTTTATCTACAAGCTATAATGCTACAAGCTATAATTATCAAGGTATAATGGCTGAACACTGAAAAATCAGTTTTTTTCAATTGCTTTTTCTTATTCCCTTTAAAATGTGTACAAAATAAAATAATTCTTCGTAGAAAGTACCATCCAAAGTCCCTCAAAATACAAGATCATTTAGGTGTGATAAGTATCGATAAAGTGTTTGAAAAACGAATGGGAGGAGCATGAAGTATGGAATTTGCTCTAGTTTTTAAGGGGAAATAACATGTGGCAGAGGTGGTTAATAAACTTTTTTTCTTTGCTTTTGCTGTATGCAGTGATGGGGCTTCCCAGTAGCTATGAGTTTGTAACTACTCGGAATTGAAATGGCAATCAAGTCTGATTACACCAGGTGTGACCGCCGGTGACGGAGAGTAAACTTACCCAGAAGTTCATGGACTCCTCTGTGTTAAATTCAACTCATACGCTAAGTGTTGGCCGCGATCCACGATCACTACCTCGCTTCCTTCTTCCGGACAGAAGAAGGAAGCATGGTAGTGAGTCGTGGAATGTGGCCAACACTTCCCGTATGATGCAAACAGCACGCAGAGGATTCCACGGACTTCTGAGTAAGTTAACCTTTCGTCACCCGTGGTCACACCTGGTGTAATCAGACTTGATTACCATTCAATCACTGGCTGTATGTTTTGGGTCATTGTCCAGTTGTATTGTAAAATGCCTCCCAATCAACCTGGCTGGATTTAAACATGTCTCTGTACATCTCAGAATTCATCCAGTTGCTAATGTTTTCTCTTACATTATCAGTAAACACTAGTGACCCAGTACAACTGGCATCCATGCAAGCCTCCACTGTTTTTTTTTTTTTTTACAGATGACATAGTATGCTTTGAAACATGAGCTGGTTCAAGTCATCTTCACACTTTTTCTTGCCTTCATTGTGGTAGAGGTTGATCTTGGTTTTATCTGCCCAAAAACACTGTTCCAAAATTTTTCTGGCTTTTTTTTTAGATTTTTCTGTATTTTAGTAAAGTGCAAAGTAACTTTTTAAGCTCAACAATGCATTTTTTTTCTCAGAATGTACTAAACTGTACAATAGTACAAACTGTACAATTGTATAGTCTTATTTTATGTAATATGAGGGACTATCTAAACTGATCTGTTGAAAGTAAATTCACCCAGTTTACCCTCCTCCTATGTAGGTTTGGTAAAATTGTACAATCAAGATTGTATTATTATTGGGCACCTTTTAAATCATTAACACGACATTTTGTTTGTTAGATTTTTATTTTATTTTTTTTTAATTTGTAAGGCTTTGAGTTTTTGAGTCCTTACTTACTGAATGTATTTATTAAACCCATTTTTATTTTTATCTCTAATTTATAATCATTCTCATATTTATAAATTTATGTTCTAAACCTTTATATTTCCATTCTGGCATTAGCTGGGAATTCAAAAGGAGATTTGTAGACATATCATTTCCCTCAACCCAAGGTATTACTTTTGATTTCAGAATTTCAAATATGCTTCTATTAGCTCAGTAATCAATCTGCACATTAAATGCCTCAAAGTGAATATCTTTTAGATCCTAATTGGCTTCTGCATTGTATCAAAACTACCTGTCTCCTCCTGATCATGTATTTAAAGTAAATTAATGTCCCAATGAATGTTTTTCTGGTGTGGAAAACCATACACCACTACAAATTTAGCACAATGTCAAACAAAACATGGGAGGGAGATAATTGGCTTTTCAACAATAGCACATTCTACAATACAGTATGTGGGCATCACTCTGATATCTTTTTTTCCTTCGAATGGCTCAACAAGCAGGAGCACATCATCAAGATGAATTCTATGAATGGCAGAAAAACTTAACCACTTACTAGAAATTATTCCAAAAAGTTTTACTTAATTAGGCTGTGTTAAAAAAAATTCTCATCATTCAAAGAAAGATGCTGAAAGAAGCATAGAGAAATCAAAGGAGAAAATGAACAAATTATGCAAAATATGAGATAAATGTTAAGGATAGGTCATCCAATGATGGCGCCATGGAGATATAAGGCATCTTTTCAAATATACAAATACAAATTTTCAAATACAAGGATGGAATTGGAAAAGGTATAAAGTTATCATGATGGTGTAATAGTTAATTGATTAGTTCAATTAACCAGCACGGTGGCGTAGTGGTTAGCTCTCTCGCCTTGCAGCGCTGGGTCCCTGGTTCGAATCCCAGCCAGGGCACTATCTGCAAAGAGTTTGTATGTTCTCTCCGTGTCTGCGTGGGTTTCCTCCGGGCACTCCGGTTTCCTCCCACATGCCAAAAACATACAGATAAGTTAATTGGCTCCCTCTAAAAATTGGCCCTAGACTTTAGTACTTACACTACATAATATAGACATATGGCAATGGTAGGGATTAGATTGTGAGCTCCTTTGAGGGATAGTTAGTGACAAGATATATATATATACACTGTACAGCGCTGCGTAATATGTCGGCGCTATATAAATACTAAATAATAATAATAATAGTTCCTATCCATTGCAAACAGTTCACTTTATTTTGTTGGGAAAAGGGTTAACTTTGTTATAGTTTTTATTTAGATCTATCAATTAATAAACAATTGCTATCACTTAAAAAAATAGCATGTACATTAACTTTGATCAATAGAAATGTAGAAGACAATAGTACATCAGTAAAAAAAAGATATCATGACAAACCGAGCAAAACAAAACATGCCCTTTAACCTGTTAAATTATTAAGCATCAGGTAAATATTAACATTTCAAAGTCTTCCTCTACTAACAGTACAGTATAATACTAATAGATTACATACATGGGGAAGGTTGCGGTAGATATTTAGGGTTGGAGTGGTAACGTAAGATGCAATTGGGGGGAGACACTGGAGGTTTGGCTCATAATCTGGTCACACGTTATTAGGTTTTTTTGAGAGGCAAACGTTGGAGGGGTTGCTTTATACTCCCGACAGCTGATACTAGAATATATATATATATATATATATATATATATATATACATATATATATATAGATAGATAGATAGATAGATAGATAGATAGATAGATATAGATATATATATAGTAATGCATGCTACTGGACCACCGCATTAAATCTAAGCCCAAATGTTGTCCTCTTAAATGATACCCGAGGTATATGGTGGCTGCCATATTTATTTCCTTTGAAGCAATATCAGTTGCCTGACAGTCCTCCTGACCCTGTGTGTCTAATACTTTTACCCATAAACCCTGAACAGGCATGCAGCAGATCAGGTACTCTGACTCAGCTGACTCAGGTTTTACTGGTTTAACCATATGCTTGTTCCAGGTTTTTGACTTTAGACACTACTTATGCCAGATCAACAGGGCTGTACTTGTAATCCTTAGCGCTGTTGTGTCACCCCAATTCTGCTGCTACAGCCTTGCACTTGATGCAATTCAGTGCAAAAACCTTATGAACGATTTTATGCAGTTGGGTCCAGTTTGCATGGACCCACAATGTATTTCACAATTGACAAATGATTAAAAAGTAACTTACATTGTGGGTCCATGCAAACTGGACCCAACTGCATAAAATCGTTCATAAGGTTTTTGCACTGAACTGCATCAATTGCACCTTATCACAATGTGTAGTAGAGATAGCCCGTCTCTCCTTCCTTTTGGTTTTGTCCTTGGTGGTGGACACTGTGTACCCTGTGAGCACTGGGTGACTGCAGGCTGTTGCAGCAGAATTGGGGGTGGCACAACAGCGCTGAGGATTACAAGTACAGTTTCTGCATTTCCATTGTGGATTGGAGTCTACCTCTGGCAGCTATATTTATACTTTTTTGTGGAGTGTTTGATAAACCTTTTACAACACAGGTCAACAGGGCTGCCAGGCAACTTGTATTGTTTAAAGGTAACCAGAGACGAAGCACCCTTGTGTATTTTACCATGTATATCAGTAAGAACATTAGAGAAAACACTTACCATGCTCTCTGTTTCCTCCTCACTGCTAAAAGTGTCTGTTAACAGCAGTCACAAGAATCCCAGACTGAGCAATTAAATCTGGCTTTGCTGGGAATGATTATAGCTGAGTCATTATAGCAAAGCCACAAGGGGGCAGGCTTGGGCTTGAAATAACACCACAGAATACAGACTTAGCTATAATCTTTCTGTAGCAAAGCTAGACGGAGCAGCCTGACTTCTCAGTCGGGGATTCTTATCAGACGTGATAACAGTCAGATTACACAGAGAACAATGAAACAAAGGGCAGATTAGGTGTTTACTGTCATGTTCCCACTGATTTATAAGGTAAAATACAAGAGGGTGCTTCATCTCTGGTTCTCTTTAAAAGGAAATAAATAGGGCAGCCTCCATAATACCTCTCAACTCGGTATCCTTTAATTCTGCCAGGGCATAAATTTCAACTTCTGCATTTCTGAGCTGGTATTGTGACGTTGCAGCCTGCTCACTCAGCTTTCACACTGACACAATTTCATTGGCTCCTGACCCCATAATCACTGTGAGTCAATCACAGTGATCACTCCTTGTTTTATAGAAAAAAAAAGTCTCTGGTCTTTAACTACCTAACAACCGTGTCATGCCAATGGGCGTGACCGCGGCGGCAGCCCCAGGACAGCATAACGGCAATTGGTGTCAAGACCTGGGGCCGGCTACTGCAGGAGATCTCCTGCTTCTGCTACTGTGCGCGCATCTCCTGCTTGGTGGGAGGAGCTCCGCCCCTTCCTTCTGTCTCCAAGCGGCGATTGGAGATGGCTCGAACCTCTGATTTTTGGTTTGCGAACCTCGAGCGCGAACCTCTGCAAAAAGTTCGGTTTGCGCAAACTTTTTGAACCGCAATAGACTTCAATGGAGAGGCGAACTTCGAAAATTTGAAACATTTATGCTGGCCACAAAAGTGATGGAAAAGATATTTCAAGAGGTCTAACATCTGAGTTTTTGCATGGGGGAGTGGGATACATGCCAAAAGTCCCAGGGAAAAATCTGGATTTGACGCACAGCAGCATTTTAAGGGCAGAAATCCAATGGCATGCTAAGTTGGAGGCCTAAAGTGCTTTAAAACATCTTGCATGTGTATATGTTACGGCCAGAACCCGAAGTTTGGCCACTTCGCGTTGTGGCTGGCCACTTTGGCTTTTGGCCGGTCAATGTGCGAAGTGGCAGCGGCACTGCGGTCAAGGTCCGAAATGAGACGAATCCTGGCGGCTCCGATCAGAACCAGAAGTGGCCAGCCACAACGCGAAGTGGCCAAACTTTGGGTTCTGGCCGTAACATATACCTCAATCAGGTAGTGTAATTAGTGTACTGCTTCACACTCACAGACCAAACTCACCGTGTAACGCACCGCACACAGCAGTTTGTGTAGTGACAGCCGTGCTGGACTGGTGCGCACCATGACGAGAGTGCAGGTGATGGCGGCTTTCCAGCCCGTATGGTCGCTGGGCTGAGGTGACTCAATGACAGAACAGTGACTGTCCAGCTGATCAAATTTGGTCTGTCAACAATGAAGCAACGACCTTATTATTTTGGGTGTGCCCACCCCCCCCCCCACCCCCCGAGACACTCATTAAGCCGGTGGTCATTGCTTCATTGTGATACGCAAGCCCCTTCACTGCGGCAAGGTAATGATCACAAAGGGGAATTGACACATGTACATGCCTTTTGTTTTGTTGTTGCAGATGCTAGCAGCGGCCTTAAAAATTCAGGAATCCGCCTGGAGTCCTGGACCCTGTTGGTGGTGGCTGATAGGGCAGTCAAGCGGCCTGCAGGCAGAGATGCTGTGTGGGGACCGACTTAGTCTTGGGGCAGGCAGTGACACGGCGTGCATTCAGAGATGCTTTGTGTGTGGACTGACTTAGTCTTCGGGCAGGCCTGACCGTGCTTTGCAGACCTTGTGGTCAGATGGACCCTAGGCCCAAATCTGTGTGCCAGAGATGACACCACTTGCCTTTCAAAATCACGGTACAGTTTGGGTATCACCTTTTTTGAGAAATAATTACAGCCTGGTGTCTTCCACTGCTGTGTGTGGCTTTGCTTTTGTGTGCTGCTTTTCCTCAGGTGGTCATTCCATTGCAGTTTATCCTTTGTCATCATGTGCCTTCATAAGGAAGTTGTCCCTACGTGGGTACACAGGTACCGTAAACAGGTGCAGCGACTGGTATATAACACTGCTTGCGGTCATGTAGGTAGGTGCACTGAACAGGTGGGTATGCAGTGATTGGTATTACAAATGTGCAGCTGTCACACACACAAGTACCGTCAACAGGTGCAGTGACTGGTATATAATACTGCTTGCGGTCACGTAGGTAGGTAGGTAGGTGCACTGAACAGGTGGGTATGCAGTGATTGGTATTACAAATGTGCAGCTGCCTCTACCTGTTTTGTCCATATCGGGGGGGGGATGAAATGAAAGGTATGCACTGACTTGACTAATACAATGTGCAGTCACACAGGTGCAGTGAAAGGTATGCAGTAACTGGTATTATAATACAATGTGCAGCTGTCACAAAGGTGCAGTTAACAGGTATGCACGGAGTGGTATATTACATAGCGTGTGGTCACACAGGTACTGTGAACAATTATGCAATGACAGGTATTACAAATGTGCAGCTGTGACACACACACACACGCAGGTACCGTCAACAGGTGCAGTGACACTGCGTGCACTCACATAGGTAGGTTTGTGCACTGAACAGGTGGGTATGCAGTGATTGGTATTACAAATGTGCGGCTGTCACACACACAGGTAGTCACTGAATGTGCTGGGCCTGGCAGTGGGACAGTAGGAATTACCAAGGGGCCAAGGTCCCACCAGCAGCTGCGACTGACTGACAGGGCTGTATATGCAACACAAGTGTCTGTGGGTCACACAAAAAAATAGATCAAAATAACAACATTAGCTCTCAAAAGAGCTGTTGAGGATGAGGAGTGCTTTTTAGCAATAAGATCAGCAAGAAGGAGCAACCTAACAAGCCTAACACAAGAGCCTAACTAAACTTTCTCTATGTCAGCAGGTTCTCTCCCTTCTTTAATTACTGCAGCCACACGAGTGAGTGAAATGGTTGACGCTGCCTGCGTCTTATAAGGGGGGGGGGGGGGGGGCTCCAGGAGAGAGTGTAGCCTGATTGGCTACCCTGTGCCTGCTGACTGTGATGTAAAGGGTCAAAGTTGACCCTAATGATGTAGTATAGTGGGCGGGTCGAACTCACATATAGTTCGCGGTTCACCATGAACGCGAACCACCGAAGTTTGCGCGAATAAGTTCGCGGGCGAACCGTTCGGGCCATCTTTAGTGGCGATCACAGCTTGGGAGACTGTTAGACGGCGAAACCACCGTCTTTTTACTAAGTACAGAGCTGCAATCGATGGCAGCACTGTACAGGGGACTGCCGTGTGACATGGCTGTCCCCCAGGGGCACCAGAGAGTGATTGGCTCTCATAGGCTGAAGCCTATGACAGCCGATCGCTGTGATTGGCTGTTGGAGGTGGGCGGGAGGGAGAGGGGAAAACAATGTTTATTTACTAAAAATAGCAATAAATATTTGTAAAAAAAAGCAAAAAAACAAACTGGGGGGCGATCAGACCCCACCAACAGAGAGCTCTGTTGGTGGGGAAAAAAGGGGGGGGGGGAATCACTTGTGTGCTGTGTTGTGCGGCCCTGCAGCTTGGCCTTAAAGCTGCAGTGGCCAATTTTACTAAATATGGCCTGGTCTTTAGGGGGGGTTTAGCACTGTGGTCCTCAAGAGGGTAAGGTGCCAGAAATGCGCCATTCTCAAGTGGTTAAGAGGAGGTTATGTATGAATTGGAGAGAATACTATTATTGTATTCATAAAGCAACTTATTACCCAGCACCGAACAATAAATAAATCGGGAGACAGACAACAAGATACAAGATCATGCAGCGGAGTCTTAAAGACCACATGATTGAAGTCCAGGTCAGTCCACAGGTAGGGTGCCCGATGATAGGGCAAAGGCTTGCAATCTAAAGTGACATATTTTAGAATTTTAAATGTGTGTGCATTAATAGCTGTGGCAATTAATGTCCTGTATATTTACAGTACAGAGAATTATTTTGAGCGTTATAATAAGAGACACATAAGGCCTTACTTTTTTTTTTTACCTTTTTAAGGTGGTTCTTTTAATTTAAAATAGTGGTGTAGTACGCTATCTGATATTAGTAACATTCCAATAAAAATCATTGTAAAATAAACTTCAGTGGGTGGGCCCAGTATTTTAGTAATTCTTGCTACCAGTAAGTTGATTTGAAAGATACAATCCTGCTTGTTAAACAGTTGAGAAATGTCACATATTGAGGGCAGGGCCAGGCTGAGGCAGAGGCAAGAGAGGCTCCAGCCTCAGGGTGCAGCGTAGGACGGGGCACACAACTCCCACAACTTTTATTCTCCTATTGTGTTTGAAGCATAGATAAATAAGAACAGGAGGTACATGGCAGTAACTGCAAGCCAGATAACTAGAGTTTAAGGTATTGGGGCCCCTGGGGTGCCTCTTAGTCTAATAGCAATAAGTGTGTGACAGCTGGGGTGGGAGTGCTGGAGGGACACACTTTGGTGTCTCAGCCTTTGGGTGCTGGAGGATCTTGTCTCGTCTCTGATTCAGGGTTATTAAAAAACGTATCTCATGAATTCTTTAGCATTTTCTATTTCTTACTATAAGTGAAAAAAAAGATCACTCCAGATAATTTAATTCTGGTTGACATTGATATTACTTTTTCCCTTATGCTGCATACACACTTGAGATAAAAGTCTTTGGAAAAGGCAAGATCACAGGCCAATCTTACCCCCTTCCATGTAGTATGAGAGCCATACTCTACACAGTCTATTCTATGGAGCTGCACTCCCCATCAGATAAAATCTTTGCAAGATGCTGCACACAAAGATGACCGTACACACTCAAAAGATCATTATCTGCAAAAGATCTCTTCCTGCAATAGATCCATTCCTGCAAAATGCATTCATAGTCTATTAGATCTGCAGATCATCATACACACCTTGTTTAACAGGCAATCATCTGCAGATCAGATCCACCAGGATGGATTTTCAGATCTGCAGTTGATTGCCAGATATGCAGATGAAGTCTGTTAAACAAGGTGTGTATGAGGATCTGAAGATCTCATAGACTATGAATGCATTTTGCAGGAATGGATCTATTGCAGGAAGAGATCTTTTGCAGATAATGATCTTTTGAATGTGTATGGGCATCTTTGTGTGCAGCATCTTGCAAAGATTTTATCTGATGGGGAGTGCAGCTCCATAGAATAGACTGTGTAGGTATGGCTCTCATACTACATGGAATGGGGTAAAATTGGTCTGTGATCTTGCCTTTTCCAAAGACTTTTATCTCAAGTGTGTATGCAGCATTACTTTCAGTATTTTTTGCTTGCTTAAAAGATTTTATATTGATAAGGCAAGGTAATTCATAAGATAAGGTTTGAGAAGGTGTCGTGGAGCACAACTGCTTGATCAGGATGATGTGCCTCGGACTGTGTGTCAGTACTCCAGAAAATAAAGGTGCCGCCTCTATGCGATTAGAGAAAAGTTGACTGAGCAGTCAGTCTTGTATCATTTTGTACAGACGGACATAATGTCAGCCTACTTAGATATAAAATTCTAGAACAAGTTTTCCTCCTTAGGAGAAGAGGCGATCGGGCTAAAAAACTGCTATATAGAGAGGCATGGTGTATTAAAAACTGGACACCATGGAACCAAAGGGACTCAATAGAGAATTAGATGTTATTCCCCTTATTTAACTGAAATTAGTCTCATCTGCTATACCTCTATTCCCTTTGTTTTGTTTGAAATATTGTGTGTTTATATATGTTTGGTATTTTTACTTCTATTCTTATTTTTATTTTTTTGTTATTAACCACTTTACCCCCAGCGGTACGAATTTCTCCGCCCCTTTTTTCCCTCCTAAAAAACCAGGGACGGAGAAATGTAAACAAACACTCTGTGGCCATCTTGTGGCCAAATAGTAAACTACACCCTAAAAGCATTTTACATATACAAACATTACATTTACACAATAAATTAACTCATTACCTCCCACACTCCCCAATTTTTATTTTTTTTTTGTAATTAAAAAAAAAAAAAATACAATAAAAAAAAAACATAAATAGTTACCTTAGGGACTGAACTTTTTAAATATTTATGTCAAGAGGGTATAACACTGTTACTTTATAAACTGCGGGCTTGTAATTAGGAATGGATGCAAAACTGAAAAAAATGCACCTTTATTTCCAAATAAAATATTGTCGCCAAACATTGTGATAGGGACATAATTTAAATGGTTTTATAACCGGTACAAATGGGTTAATACATTTCATGGGTTTTAATTACAGTAGCATGCTTTATTTAAAAACTATAATGGCCGAAAACTGAAAAATAATTTTTTCCCACATTTTTTCCTATTTCCCCATTAAAACACATTTAGAATAAAATAATTCTTGGCATAATGTCCCACCTAAAGAAAGCCTAATTGGTGGCAAAAAAAAACAAGATATAGTTCATTTCATTGGGATAAGTAATAATAAAGTTATAGATGAATGAATGGAAGGAGCGCTGAAAGGTGAAAATTGCTCTGGTGGTCAGGGGGTAAAACCCCTCAGTGGTGAAGTGGTTAATATTAATTTGTTTGTTTATTTTTATTATTATTTAGTACTTTATAGCACCGACATCTTACGCAGCGCTGTACAGAGTATATATTGTACTGTCACCTAACTGTCCCACAGAGGGGCTTGTCACATGCCCTCTAGTGGCCGGACCGCACAATGCCTTCCAATCAGTTTCAGCACACAGACCATGCAATCTGTGGTCGCAATTGGTGCACAGAAACCGCTGGAATTTTGGCAGCAGACACACCAGTGTTTCTTTGTATTCTTATTTATCTTTCAGGGGGATGAGTATTCAATATATAATGCCATACAGTCTCAGTGTTCTTCCCTAAATAATGTGGTTACAAAGAGATACGAGTTGCGTCTGTCTACTATGCAATCACATATCTATTGTATTAGGCTTGCTGGCGGAGAAATAGCTCCCATTGTCCCAGCAGTGAACGGAGGTGGGGTACTTCTGCATACATCCGCATGGTCATGCGGTGGGTGGTGTCCCCACAGGCCCTCTCATTGAATGCACAGCGAGTAGGTGTGAGAGCGGTGAGTTTCACCGCCTCGACCTGTTACACCGCACTGCGGTTTCCCATTAGGACTATCATAGACAGTTGTGGGTGGTGCAGTAGAGAGTTCCTGTGCACATGCGATGGGCAGCTGGGGCTTCGTCTTCCACTTACATGATGTGTGTTGGGGAGGGAGGGTCTCCTGGGTATAGCGACCAATAGACAATAGGCCTTGCAGTTCCCCATCAGGTCTGGTGATTCACAGACTTGCGCTATTGGTCAGATGATTTTTCAGCCAGGATTGGTGTATTGCCTACCATGAGAGTATATAAATGTGTGTGTTGTTGTGACGCAAATATTTAGTCTGTACTTTGCATAGCTTGATAAAGGAGCAGGACGCTCCGAAACGTTGCTTCATTGGCTGCACCTGACTTTTTGAAAATAAAGAGCAGATAAATACAAATGGTGCCGGTCCTTCCCTTTACACATAAGATAAGGTTTGTGAATAACTGGGTTTAGTTGTCAACAGGAGCAAGAAGTGAATGAATCTCCTCAGCATTAACCCTGTAACCATAAAAACTGACAAAGGTTATAATGTAATTCTGCACAGTAATAGAAATAGTTTTTGTTACTTTTTAGGCTGACATTATAGATTTTCACTCACTTTCTCTTGTGCTACCTACAAAGCGGAGTAAGGGTAACTTATCTAATAGGGTACATAAAACAAAATGAGCTATATAGGGGCTCTAATCTTTCCAACATTTCAAACAAAACTTATGGTTGGAGTTTTACTTTAATTTGTACACTAGGAGTAAAGCAGTTGGCACAATTTTTTTTTTTTTTTTTCTTAAAGGTACACTCCCATCATGGCACGGGATTTACGAGTCTCCAAGGACCAGGATATGGATGTTAAAATTACCCCCCGAGAGCACAAAAAGTTACCCAAGCAGGCTCGTGAACACCCACCTTTGACATTAGACCGCTCCCAACTCTTAGCTGAGCACAAAAAGCCCCGCCAGAGGTATATGGAGAAAGATGGCAAGTGTAATGTTCACCATGGCAACGTCAAGGAGACTTACCGCTATTTCAGTGACCTTTTCACCACTTTAGTTGATCTTAAGTGGCACTTTAGTTTGTTTATTTTTACTCTTGTATACACAGTCACATGGCTTTTTTTTGGACTTATTTGGTGGTTTATAGCTTACGTTAGAGGAGACCTGGAGCACTTAGGGGACAAAAACTGGGTTCCTTGTGTGGAGAATCTCAATGGCTTTGTATCTGCTTTTCTCTTTTCCATTGAAACAGAAACCACTATTGGCTATGGCTACAGAGTTATCACAGAGAAGTGTCCAGAAGGTATTGTTCTCCTGCTGATTCAAGCAATACTGGGCTCTATTGTTAATGCTCTAATGGTTGGATGCATGTTTGTAAAAATTAGCCAGCCAAAGAAGCGAGCAGAAACCCTTATGTTCTCCAACAATGCTGTAATTTCCTTACGAGATGGAAAACTGTGTCTCATGTTTAGAGTAGGAGACCTCCGCAGTTCTCATATTGTTGAGGCCTCAATTCGAGCCAAGCTCATTAAATCCAAACAGACAAAAGAAGGCGAGTTCATCCCACTCAATCAGACAGATATAAATGTTGGTTTTGATACTGGAGATGACCGACTGTTCCTGGTCTCACCGCTAATTATTTCTCATGAAATCAATGAGAAGAGTCCGTTTTGGGAGATGTCCCGTACACAGCTTGAAGTAGAGGACTTTGAGATTGTGGTCATCCTGGAAGGCATGGTGGAAGCTACAGGTAAGTCCTTTTACCACTTTAGTTTTTTTTTTTAAATGTTAGTCTAAAAAAATATATTTCATTTTTGGAGACCTCCAGGCTTGTACAATTTGTGTGGCTGTTAGAGTAGGATATACATCTCCAAACTGTCCTATTAACTGATTTTTTTTTTCTATGACAAAGTTAGCAGCAGTAAGGTCTGGAATGCACTAGAGCATTGTTTGGAGACTTTAGGCCCCATTCACACTTGCAAAACGCTAGGGCTTTTTCTAGCATTTTGCTCTGGTGATTTTTGGCGATTAACGCAAAAAAAAATCACCATTCACACTTGGCGCTTTTTTCGCGATTGCGATTAGCGCTTCTATAGCACTAAACGCGTTCGCCGGGAAATCGCCTGAAAATGGTGCAGGATACAAATGTGCATTTGGCGATTTGCGTTACTCACCAGCGATTAACGCAAATCGCTCAAGTGAGAATGGGCCCATAGGGTATTATGGCACTAGCGCTTTAAAAAACGCTATTACTTGAGCGTTTTGCTGAAATTGCTGTTAAAACGCTCCAATGTGAACGGGCCCTTAGGGAGCACTTTCAGTCGCTAGCGATTTCCCTAAAGCTCTACCAATGTAAATGGATGGGACAGACGACAGAATCCAATAGAGCAATTGCGATTAAGGAAATCGCAATCGCAGGAAATGCAGCAATTGGGAGCATTTCCATTCTAATGAATTGTATAGGACCAGGGAAATTGCTCCCAAAATCACTTGCAAAACGCTATCACAAACCGCTAGCGATTGCGATATTGCTTTGCGCTTTCTAGTGGGTTCCAGGCCTAAGACTTCTTGCCATGCAACAGGAAAATCCCTTGTCTAGGTGGGGGCAGAGACAATCACTGCTCTTTTAATGCCAAACTATTGTACCGGACTCTTCTAATATTTTAAAGGGAACCAGACGAAGCACCCTCATGTATTTGACCATATATATCAATGGGAACATGACAGTAAACACCTACTCTGCTCTTTGTTTTATTCTTCTCTGCTAAATCTGCCTGTTAACAGCTGTGATAAGAATCCCTGACTGAGCATTCATTCTAGCTTTGCCTGGAATGATTACAGCTGAGTCATTATAGCAGAGCCACAAGGGGGCAGGCTTGGGCTTGAAAAGACATTACAGAAGACAGCATTCAGTCTAGCTTTGCCACAGAATGATTATAGCGGAGTCTGTCTTCTGTAATGTCTTTTCAAGCCCAAGCCTGCCCCCTTGTGGCTCTGCTATAATGACTCAGCTGTAATCATTCCAGGCAAAGCTAGACTGAATGCTCAGTCAGGGATTCTTATCACAGCTGATAACAGGCAGATTTAGCAAAGAAGATTGAAACAACAGAGTAGGTGTTTACTGACATGTTCCCACTGATTTATATGGTAAAATACACGAGGGTGCTTAGTCTCCGGTTCCCTTTAAGTGTTTTGCATGTACTGTACATTAATAGATGATAGCCCTATACTCATGTAACTATTTGCATGGGTTCAATGCTGCAGAATTTGCATGGGTTCATTGCTGCTACAGAATGTGGGTGTGATAATGGGTGGGGCCAAATATACATGACCTTAGCAGTGGTGTAAAAGGTCTGCCAGGGAAGTTTGAGCTCTGCCATAGAGTTTCCCCCCAAAATACATATAATCTGTTAGCATTTCATCAAAAATACATGTAATTAGGAAGAGGTTCCTCCAAAATACAGATATGGCAATGGTTCCCCCAAAATAGACATAATCTGGCAGCAGTGGTTACCCCAACATACATATAATCTGGCAGCTGTTCCCCAAAATACACTTAATCTGGCAGCAGCGGGTTCCCCAAAAATACAGTTAATCTGGCAGAAGTTCCCCCAAACTAGGTGCCCCCAGTATAGGTAACCAGGTCTTTAGGTGTCCCCAGAATAGGTAACCAGGTGTATACAGTATGTGTCCCCAGTATATGTAGCCAGGGGTATATGTCCCCATTATATGTAGCCAGGTGTATATGCAGCCAGAGGTATATGTCCCCCAGTATATGTAGCCAGGGGTATATGGCCCAATATATGTAGCCAGGGGTATATGTCCCATTATATGTAGCCAGGGGTATATGTCCCATTATATGTAGCCAGGGGTATATGTCCCCAGTATATGTAGCCAGGGGTATATGTCCCCAGTATATGTAGCCAGGGGTATATGTCCCCAGTATATGTAGCCAGGGGTATATGTGCCCAGTATATGTAGCCAGGGGTATAGCTGTCCCCAGTATATGTAGCCAGGGGTATATGTCCCCATTATATGTAGCCAGGTGTATATGTAGCCAGGGGTATATGTCCCCCAGTATATGTAGCCAGGGGTATATGTCCCCCAGTATATGTAGCCAGGGGTATATGTCCCCCAGTATATGTAGCCAGGGGTATATGTGCCCAGTATATGTAGCCAGGGGTATATGTGCCCAGTATATGTAGCCAGGGGTATATGTGCCCAGTATATGTAGCCAGGGGTATATGTGCCCAGTATATGTAGCCAGGGGTATATGTGCCCAGTATAGGTAGCCAGGGGTATATGTCCACAGTATATGTAGCCAGGGGTATATGTGCCCAGTACAGGATCTTCTCAAAAAATTAGCATATTGTGATAAAGTTCATTATTTTCTGTAATGTACTGATAAACATTAGACGTTCATATATGTTAGATTCAAATACACACAACTGAAGTAGTTCAAGCCTTTTATTGTTTTAATATTGATGATTTTGACATACAGCTCATGAAAACCCAAATTTCCTATCTCAAAAAATTAGCATATTTCATCCGACAAATAAAAGAAATGTGTTTTAAAAAAAATAAAAGTCAACCTTCAAATAATTTTGTTCAGTTATGCACTCAATACTTGGTCGGGAATCCTTTTGCAGAAATGACTGCTTCAATGCGGCGTGGCATGGAGGCAATCAGCCTGTGGCACTGCTCAGGTGTTATGGAGGCCCAGGGTGCTTCGATAGCGGCCTTAAGCTCATCCAGAGTGTTGGGTCTTGCGTCTCTCAACTTTCTCTTCACAATATTCCACAGATTCTCTATGGGGTTCAGGTCAGGAGAGTTGGCAGGCCAATTGAGCACAATAATACCATGGTCAGTAAACCATTTACCAGTGGTTTTGGCACTGTGAGCAGGTGCCAGGTCGTGCTGAAAAATGAAATCTTCATCTCCATAAAGCTTTTCAGCAGATGGAAGCATGAACCCACTTTTGAACCAGAAACAGCGGCAGAAGCGCCTCACCTGGGCTACAGAGAAGCAGCACTGGACTGTTGCTCAGTGGTCCAAAGTACTTTTTTCGGATGAAAGCTACTTTTGCATGTCATTCGGAAATCAAGGTGCCAGATTCTAGAGGAAGACTGGGGAGAGGGAAATGCCAAAATCCCTGAAGTCCAGTGTCAAATACCCGCAGTCAGTGATGGTCTGGGGTGCGTCAGCTGCTGGTGTTGGTCCACTGTGTTTTATCAAAGGCAGGGTCAATACAGCTAGCTATCAGGAGATTTTGGAGCACTTCATGCTTCCATCTGCTGAAAAGCTTTATGAAGATGATTTCATTTTTCAGCACGACCTGGCACCTGCTCACAGTGCCAAAACCACTGGTAAATGGTTTACTGACCATGGTATTACTGTGCTCAATTGGCCTGCCAACTCTCCTGACCTGAACCCCATAGAGAATTTGTGGGATATTGTGAAGAGAAAGTTGAGAGACGCAAGACCCAACACTCTGGATAAGCTTAAAGAGACTCAGAAGCGAGAATAAATCTCGCTTCAGAGCTCATACTTAGCAGGGGCATGTGTGCCCCTGCTAAACCGCTGCTATTGTGCCGCTAAATGTGGGTCCCTTCACCCCCAAACCCACCCCTCCAAGACTTGGTCGTAGTCTTGGTCATAAATCTTCCCTTCCTGGAGGCAGGGCTAACGGCTGCAGCCCTGCCTCCAGTCGCGTCTATCAGACGCGCATCGCCGCCTCTCCCCCGCCCCTCTCAGTGAAGGAAGACTGAGAGGGGCGGGGGAGAGGCGGAGATACGCATCTGACAGATGCGCGTGGGGCAGGGCTGAGGCGGTTAGCCCTGCCCCACTGCGGAAGCGCTCCCCCGCTTTACGGAGGGGATTTGGGGGTGAAGGGACCCCCGTTAAGCTGCGGGATAGCGGCAGTTTAGCAGGGGCACACATGCCCCGGATATCTATGAGGTCTGAAGCGAGATTTATTCTCGCTTCAGACTCTCTTTAAGGCCGCTATCGAAGCATCCTGGGCCTCCATAACACCTGAGCAGTGCCACAGGCTGATTGCCTCCATGCCACACCGCATTGAAGCAGTCATTTCTGCAAAAGGATTCCCGACCAAGTATTAAGTGCATAACTGAACATAATTATGTGAAGGTTGACTTTTTTTGTTTTAAAAACAATTTTCTTTTATTGGTCGGATGAAATATGCTAATTTTTTGAGATAGGAAATTTGGGTTTTCATGAGCTGTATGCCAAAATCATCAATATTAAAACAATAAAAGGCTTGAACTACTTCAGTTGTGTGTATTTGAATCTAAAATATATGAAAGTCTAATGTTTATAAGTACATTACAGAAAATAATGAACTTTATCATAATATGCTAATTTTTTGAGAAGATTCTGTATATGTAGCCAGGGGTATATATGCCCAGTATATGTAGCCAGGTGTATAGCTTTCCCCAGTATATGTAGCCAGGGGTATATGTCCCAGTATATGTAGCCAGGGGTATATGTCCCAGTATATGTAGCCAGGGGTATATGTCCCAGTATATATAGCCAGGGGTATATGTCCTCAGTATATGTAGCCAGGGGTATATGTCCCAATATATGTAGCCAAGGGTATATGTCCCAGTATATGTAGCCAGGGGTATATGTCCCAGTATATGTAGCCAGGGGTATATGTCCCAGTATATGTAGCCAGGGGTACATGTCCCAGTATATGTAGCCAGGGGTATATGTCCCCAGTATATGTAGCCAGGGGTATATGTCCCCAGTATACGGATCCAGGGGTATATGTCCCAGTATATGTAGCCAGGGGTATATTTCCTCAGTATATGTAGCCAGGGGTATATTACATAGTTACATAGTTACATAGTTACTTTGGTTGAAAAAAGACATACGTCCATCGAGTTCAACCAGTACAAAGTACAACTCCAGCCTGCTCCCTCACATATCCGTGTTGATCCAGAGGAAGGCGAAAAAACCCTTACAAGGTAAAAATTCCTTCCCGACTCCAGATGGCAATCAGATAAAATCCCTGGATCAACATCATTGGCATTACCTAGTAATTGTAGCCATGGATGTCATTCAACGCAAGGAAAGCATCTAAGCCCCCTTTAAATGCAGGTATAGAGTTTGCCATAACGACTTCCTGTGGCAATGCATTCCACATCTTAATCACTCTTACTGTAAAGAACCCTTTCCTAAATAAATGGCTAAAACGTTTTTCCTCCATGCGCAGATCATGTCCTCTAGTCCTTTGAGAAGGCCTAGGGACAAAAAGCTCATCCGCCAAGCTATTATATTGCCCTCTGATGTATTTATACATGTTAATTAGATCTCCTCTAAGGCGTCTTTTCTCTAGACTAAATAAACCCAGTTTATCTAACCTTTCTTGGTAAGTGAGACCTTCCATCCCACGTATCAATTTTGTTGCTCGTCTCTGCACCTGCTCTAGAACTGCAATATCTTTTTTGTAATGTGGTGCCCAGAACTGAATTCCATATTCCAGATGTGGCCTTACTAGAGAGTTAAACAGGGGCAATATTATGCTAGCATCTCGAGTTTTTATTTCCCTTTTAATGCATCCCAAAATTTTGTTAGCTTTAGCTGCAGCGGCTTGGCATTGAGTACGATTATTTAACTTGTTGTCGATGAGTACTCCTAAGTCCTTCTCCAAGTTTGATGTCCCCAACTGTATCCCATTTATTTTGTATGGTGTTAGACCATTGGTACGACCAAAATGCATGACTTTACATTTGTCAACATTGAATTTCATCTGCCATGTATGTGCCCATATAGCCATCCTATCCAGATCCTGTTGCAATATAACACTATCTTCCTTAGAGTTGATGATTCTGCACAATTTTGTATCATCTGCAAAAATAGCAACATTGCTCACTACTGTATCCACTAGGTCATTAATAAATAAATTGAAGAGCACTGGACCCAGTACAGACCCCTGTGGGACCCCACTGCTAACAGTCTCCCATTTTGAGTATGATCCATTGACCACAACTCTTTGTTTTCTGTCCATTAGCCAGTTCCCTATCCAAGCACACAGACTCTTCCCCAGTCCTTGCATCCTCATCTTTTGCACCAGACTTTTGTGGGGAACAGTGTCGAAGGCCTTAGCAAAGTCTAAGTATATCACATCTACAGCATTCCCAATATCCATATTAGCATTCACTACCTCATAAAAGCTGAGCATGTTAGTCAAACAGGACCTGTCTTTAGTAAACCCATGTTGATGCTGAGAAATAAGATTATTTTCTACTATGAAGTCATGTATAGTATCTCTTAGTAACCCCTCAAATAGTTTGCATACAACTGATGTTAAGCTTACAGGTCTATAATTTCCTGGATCTGATTTTTTGCCCTTCTTAAATAATGGGAAAACGTGGGCTGTACGCCAATCCACTGGGACTCTGCCAGTTGCAAGAGAGTCACAAAAGATAAGATAAAGGGGTTTATCTATAACTGAACTTAATTCCCTTAGGACCCGAGGATGCATGCCATCCGGGCCAGGTGCCTTGTCTATTTTTAATTTATTTAGTCTTGCCTTTACTTCTTCCTGCGTTAAGTATTTAATATTACAGTTAGAAGATTGAGACTCTTCCGCCTCTGTAATTTGCAACAGTGCTGTTTCCTTTGTAAAGACAGAAGCAAAGAAAGCATTTAATAACTCTGCCTTACCTTGGTCATCCACCATTGAGTTTCCACCTTCATCCTTTAGGAGTCCTATACAGTCAACCTTTCTTTTTTTAGAGTTGATGTACTTGTAAAACTTTTTTGGGTTAGATTTGATATCCCTAGCGATTTGATTTTCAGCTTCGATCTTTGCTAGCCTAATTTCTTTTTTACAATTTTTATTGCACTCCTTGTAATTGCTGAGTGCAGCCTCGGACCCCTCCTGTTTTAGGACCTTATAGGCATTCTTTTTCCTCTTCATTTTATCTCTAACCTTTCTATTCATCCATAGAGGCCTTTTTTTATTCCTAGACATTTTGTTTCCATATGGGATATACATACTACAATATTGATTGAGAATACGTTTAAAAGCTTGCCATTTCCCTTCAGTGTCCTCCCCTTGTAGTACATTATCCCAGTTCACCAAACTTAGTGCCTGCCTAATTTGATTGAACTTTGCTTTTCTAAAATTCATAGTTTTAGTGGTCCCGCTGCCCCGTGGCCTATCAGTCACCAGATCAAACGTTATCATGTTGTGATCACTATTTCCCAAATGTTCTTGAACCTGCACATTTGATACATTATCTGGTCTATTCGAAATGATCAGATCCAGTAACGCATTCCCCCTAGTTGGTTCCGTTACCATTTGAGTCAAGTAATTGTCCTGTAGTGCTGCCAGAAATCTGCTGCTTTTACCAGAATGGGTAGCCTCAATACCCCAGTCAATGTCTGGAAAGTTGAAGTCGCCCATAACTATGACCTCATTTTTACTTGCCGCTTTTTCAATTTGCTGTAGTAATTGCAGTTCTGCAGCTTCATTAATATGAGGTGGTCTGTAGCATACCCCAATAAGCAATTGGCAACTTTTATTTCCACCATGAATATTTACCCAAACGGACTCCACATCTTCGCAATCTTCCTCCATCTCATCGTTGAGGACAGCTGTAAAAGAATTCTTAACAAAGAGACAAACCCCTCCACCTTTTTTCCCTGTTCTATCCCTCCTGAACACATTGTATCCTTTTAAATTGGCTATCCAGTCATGACTTTCATCCATCCATGTCTCGGTTATTCCCACAATGTCATAGCCTTTGTCATTCAGAATGAACTCTAGTTCATCTATTTTATTTGCAAGGCTCCGAGCATTGGTTATCATGCACTTTATATTTTTACCACCACATTTACCAATTTTGTTTACCTGAAATGGGCTACTTGAAGTTTTACCAACCTCCTTAATCTTTACACTGTCCCCACCCCCCTCTCCACCCCCCATAATGTTAGGCTCCCACTGTCTTTTTACCTTATCTTGTCTATATGTTGAGACTTTATCCTCCCGCCTCCCCCCAGATCCTAGTTTAAAATCTCCTCCAACCGTTTAGCCATCTTCTCCCCCAATGCAGCTGCACCCTCCCCATTAAGGTGCAGCCCGTCCCTGCTGTAGAACCTGTAGCCGACTGCAAAGTCTGCCCAGTTCTCCAGGAACCCAAACCCTTCCTTCCTACACCAATTTCTCAGCCACTTATTTAACTCCCTAAGCTCCCTCTGTTCCAATATATGTAGCCAAGGGTATATGTCCCAGCATATGTAGCCAGGGGTATATGTCCCAGTATATGTAGCCAGGGGTATATGTCCCAGTATATGTAGCCAGGGGTATATGTCCCAGTATATGTAGCCAGGGGTATAGCAATCCCCAGAATAGATAGCCAGGTGTGTCCCCCAGTGGGAGCGCAGAGAAGAGGGAGAGCGGTGGGCACTGCGGTGGGGAAGGGGGGACTCCCCCCCCCCCCCCCTTCCCTCACTTTGGGCCTCCCCCTCTCTCTTGCTTCCCCCTCCAGATATGAGCGGTGGGCGGGCGACAGGACACTCACCCTATTCCCGGCCGAGTATAGCGATCTGTGCTCCTCTACTCTGGTCTAGACTAGACCAGAGTAGCTGAGCACAGATCTTTCTATGCATCGCGAATAGGGTAAGTGTCCTGCCGCCCGCCCGCCGCTCATATCTGGAGGGGGGAGCAAGAGAGGGGGAGCCCCAAGGTGAGGGAAGGGGGGAGACGTCCCCCCTTCCCCGCTGTGCTCACTGCTGTCCCTCTTCTCTGCGCTCCCGCCTCCCGCTATAATTAAATAATATATATAATATATATTAAATAATATATATTTTAAAAAAAGGACTCCGGTCATGGCTGGGTCGCCCCTAGGGACCCAGCGCCCAAGGGAACATGACCTACCCCGCCCTCCCCTAGCTACGCCCCTGAGGCTTACTCGCTCTACTGTAATTTAAACCATGGGTCAAAAAAACCTGCAGTTATCAAACTTGGCTCAATATGCTAAGAATGTGTTTTTGGAGGAACACCTGGTTATGAAATGTATGTATATTAAAGAGACTCTGTAACAAAAATGTCATCCTGTTTTCTACCATCCTACAAGTTCCTAAACTTATTCTAATGTGCTCTGGCTTACTGCAGCACTTTCTACTATCACCGTCTCTGTAATAAATCAATGTATCTTTCCCCTGTCTGACTTGGCGCCCTGTGTCTGGAAGGCTGACAACTCTTCAGTGTGATCTGCTATGCACGCCCCACTCCAGGCCCCTCTATGCACACTCCCTTGTGTGTGTGTGTTATTTACAAAGCCAGCAGCGTCTCGGATCTCAGATATCAGTGAGAGAAGAGAGCTGGATAAAAATCCTCTGTTAGGCTGTGAAAGGAGCTGGCTGACACATACTGAGGAATTACACACACAGGCAGAGCTGTCTGCAGGAAGAAACAATCAGCCTCACAGCCTGTCACTATTCAGTGCATGAGAGCTGCAGGGGACAGAAGGTAAACACACAAATGATCTTTTGAGATTCAAAAGGAAGGCTGTATACAGCCTGCTTGTGTATGGATGTATTTTCTATGTGTGGACATACTGTACATCAACCTACTTCCTGTTTTGGTGGCTATTTTGTTTGTTTATAAACAAATTTTTTAAAACTGTTTTTGACTACTTTTAATGCGGCGAGGTGCGGCGAAATTGTGACAGAGGGGAATAGGAGATGTCCCCTAACGCACTGGTATGTTTACTTTTGTGCGATTTTAACAATACAGATTCTCTTTAAGTGCTACCAAGCAGATGCATGGTTTCAACCATAAGTGCTCATCCCTAGATATGCCTGCAGCCTGTTTGTGTCATTTTAAATTGCAGAGGAACCTATCCTTTGTTGCTGGGTACAATTTAGCATTTAAGAATGACGGAACAAACTGTTGTTCACTCTCTGCATTCATTTGGTATTGCAGCCAGACTACTGAAAAATGCAGTCTCATGAATGGTAACGCGGCTTAGGGGGGGATGCCTCTGAAATTATTCTCAAAATATTTTGTGAATGCTTTTTTGCAGTCTGGCTACCATACTAAATGACCTAGAAATCTTTAGTGAACAAACAAAACCGTGGTAAAAAAGTGCACATTTCTGTGTTATTTGACCCAAGCTGCAGCACTTATCTGTAAGATGGAGAGCAGGCTTGAGCTCTACAGCCTTTACTCATAACTCCCAACTGTCCCTCTTTTTCGGAGGGACTGTCCCTCTTTGGGAGCCCAGTCCCTCTGTCCCCATTTCCTCCTCATTTGTCCCTCTTTCAGGACATTGTCCCTCTTTTTATGTAAATATATGTACTTCTCTACTGAAAAAAGTGTTTAATTGCCTCTAAACTTTATTACCATTTTTAAATTGATATATTTCTAATTTTCAAATGTTAATATGAACGAAAATACACCAGGATAGAAAGGATCAGTGTGGTTTGAATTATAAAAAAACATATTTTTCTTATGAAATCTTTATTGAATGCGTGACTAGGGGTGTTCTGAGGGCATGATCAGGGGTGTGGCAGGGGCGTGGCTTAAGTGTCCCTCTTTCTCATCTCAAAAAGTTGGGAGGTATGCTTTAAAGGGGCACTACAGCGAAACATTATAAAATGTAAAATATGTGCAAACATATACAAATAAGAAGTAAACTTTTTCCAGAGTAAAATGAGCCATAAATGATGTTTCTCCTATGTTTCTGTCACTTACAGTAGGCAGTAGAAATCTGACAGAAGTGACACGTTTTGGACTAGTCCATCTCTTCATAGGGGATTCTCAGCAAGGCTTTTATTCTTTATAAAGATATTCCCTAAAAAGGATTAAAACAATGATGCTGGCCAGCTTCCCTGCTCGCGACACAGTTGTTTGGCAGTTGGACAGAGCAACTGCCATTCACTTAGTGCTTCTGAAAATAAATATTTCCCTGAGAATCCCCGATAAAGAGATGGACTAGTCCAAAACCTGTCACTTCTGTCAGATTTCTACAACCTACTGTAAGTGACCGCAACATAGGAGAAAAGTAATATATGGCTCATTTTACTCTGGAAAAAGTGTACTTCTTATTTGTGTATGTTTGCACATATTTTACATTTTATAATTTTTCACTGTAGTACCCCTTTAATGCTGCGAGTATAATGACTACTATGAGAAGACCATGGAAGAGGTGACTACAAATCTGGTGCCAGAATAGTCTGAGCTGTACAAAAAGAAAAGAGTAAGCATGTGTTTTACAGTTAGTGTACATTATTGCAATTGTTGATTACTATATGCTCACACATGTAGGCACATTTGTTTTTTTATTGACCGTTACTTTTTCTTTGTTTTTGCAGAAAACAGAGGGAAATTACATGAGTCTTTGCAGGATAGATTTAATAAAGTTGAAGGGTGGTCAGGTAGCCAAAAATACTCTATGTACAGTAGTACAGCATATCCATTCCTTGCGTCTAGTTAAAAATGGCGCCGGCAAAAAAATGGCGCCCCCCTTCTGCCCGATATATGTTTAAAACGATATTTATCGTTTTAAATGTTAAAATAGTGCAGACCTTTTGAACGAAATTTATCGTTTTAAAACTTTTTTTTTTTGTCCTGCCTGAACGATATTTATCGTTTTAACCCTTGCTTTGCTGCCGTTTGGAAAATATCTGCCCGCCGGCTTTAATGCTTAATAGCAAAGCCCCCTTAAAAGCTAAAAACACCAAATTTGCAGGGAATGTTAAGAAGAAAATTGTGAACAAGAGGAAAAAATTTTTTTTCAAAAAGACCTTATAGTTTTTGAGAAAATCGATTTTGAATATTCTTCTTCTGACCGTGGGAAAATTAAACGCCCGCCGACTTTAGCGGTTAATAGCAAAGCCCCTTTAAATGCCAGAAACACCAAATGTGTAGGGAATGTTAAGAAGAATAGTGGGAACACGAAGAAAAAAAATTGTTCAAAAAGACCTTTTAGTTTTTGAGAAAATCGATTTTAAATCTTCAAAGAGGAAATGTTTCTATTTAAATCGCGTACTGACATTTCCGTGGAAACTTTTTCCGCCGACTTTAGCAGTTAATAGCAAAGTCCCCTTAAATCCTAGCAACACCAAATTTGCAGGATATGTTAAAAAGATACTGGGAAACAATATTTAAAAAAAAATTGAAAAATTTTATTTATTTATTTTTTTTAAATTAAAATTTGTGGGTTATGTTCAGAGTGTGGGAATTTTTTTGAAAAAAATGACGTGGGGTCCCCCCTCCCGAGCCTCTGTAACCCCTTGTCTCCCATGCAGGCTGGGATAGCCAGAATGCGGAGCCCCGGCCAACTGGGGCTTCGCACCCTGAGCTATACCAGCCCGCATGGTCCATGGAATGGGGGGGCTTCGGGGGGGAGGGGCGGCCAAGCCTTCCCCTCCCCCCCGCAGCCCTTGTCCAATCCATGGACAAGGGGCTCTTCCCCACCTCCGGTGCCCCAGGAGGAGGTGGGGGCGACGACTCCCTGGGGGGGGGGGTTCATGGTGGCATCTGGGAGTCCCCTTTAAGAAGGGGACCCCCAGATGCCCACCCCCCCTCCCAGGAGAAATGAGTATAGGGCTACTTTGTACCCCTTACCCATTTCCACAAAGGGTTAAATGAAATAAAAACATAACAACGAGAAAAGTCCTTTAATGTTCTAAATTAACCAGAAATACTTACCTGTACCTTTAAGAAAAAAATCCCACGTCAATTAGGTCCCACGACAGTATCCTCTGTCTTGCGACCTTCTGTTACATCTTGATTGAAGATCTCCGCCGCCCCGACGCCACACACGCCGCCTCCGCCGCACTGCTCTTAGCTATACTTAGTATAGCTAAGAGCAAAAAGCATCTTTAAATTTTAGCTCCAATGGTCCCCATTGGTTCCTTAACAGACCAATGGGGATCAGGAGGATCCCCATTGGTCGATAAGGAACCAATGGGGAGCCTTGGAGCCAAAATTTAAAGATGCTTTTGTTCTCAGCTATACTTAGTATAGCTGAGAGTTGCGTCTATGCATCTATATAGACGCATTAGCGCTAGCTGCCGCTGCCCTCCCTGCCTCCCCCCACCTGTCACCCTCACCCATGCTGGCACCCATGGGTGCATTGGGTGCCAGCATGGGTGAGGGTGACAGGTGGGGGGAGGCAGGGAGGGCAGCGGCAGCTAGCACTAATGCGTCTATATAGACGCATAGACGCAACTCTCAGCTATACTTAGTATAGCTGAGAGCAGTGCGGCGGAGGCGGCGTATGTGGCGTCGGGGCGGCGGAGATCTTCAATCAAGATGTATCAGAAGATCGCAAGATGGAGGATACTGTCGTGGGACCTGATTGGCGTGGGATTTTTTTCTTAAAGGTACAGGAAAGTATTTGTGGTTAATTTAGAACATTAACCTCCTTAGCGGTAACCCCGTGTGTGACACGGGGTAAGCCGCCGGAGGGTGCCGCTCAGGCCCTGCTGGGCCGATTGAAATAATTTTTTTTTTTGCTGGACGCAGCTAGCACTTTGCTAGCTGCACCAGCAGCCTGATCGCCGCTATTCGTTGCAGCGCGCGCCCCCCCCCCCCCCAGACCCCGTGCGCTGCCTGGCCAATCAGTGCCAGGCAGCGCCGAGGGGTAGATCTGGAGTCCCAATGACGTCCCGACGTCGGTGACGTCATCCCGCCCCGTCGCCATGGCGACGGGGGAAGCCCTCCAGGAAATCCCGTTCTTTGAACGGGATTTCCTGATCGCCTATCGCCGGAGGCGATCGGCGGGGCTGGGGGGATGCCGTTGAGCAGCGGCTATCATGTAGCGAGCCCTAGGCTCGCTACATGATTTAAAAAAAATAAAATAAAAAAAAACTGCTGCGCTGCCCCCTGGCGGAATGTTTCATACCGCCAGGGGGGTTAAAGGACTTTTCTCGTGGTTGTGTTTTTATTTCATTTAACCCTTTGTGGAAATGGGTAAGGGGCACTTTGTACCTCTATACTCATTTCTCCTGGGAGGGGGTGGGCATCTGGGGGTCCCCTTCTTAAAGGGGACTCCCAGATGGCACCATGAACCCCTCCCCCCCTCCCCCCCAGGGAGTCGTCGCCCCCCGCCTCCACCTGGGGCAAGGGAGGCGGGGGAGAGACTCTTGTCCATGGATTGGACAAGGGGCTCCGGGAGGGGGAGGCTTGGCCACAATTGACCATGCGGGCTGGTATAGCTCAGGGTGCGAAGCCCCAGTCGGCCGGGGCTCCGCATTCTGGCTATCCCAGCCTGCATGGGGGACAAGGGGTTACAGAGGCTCGGGAGGGGGGACCCCACGTCGTTTTTTTTTTTTATTTGGTATCAATTTTTATTTTTTTAATGTTCTGAGTGTGGGAAATAAATTTAAAAAAAAGACGTGGGGTCCCCCCTCCCGAGCCTCTGTAACCCCTTGTCCCCCATGCAGGCTGGGATAGCCAGAATGCGGAGCCCCGGCCGACTGGGGCTTCGCACCCTGAGCTATACCAGCCCGCATGGTCCATGGTATGGGGGGGCTTCGGGGGGAGGGGCGGCCAAGCCTTCCCCTCCCCCCCGGAGCCCTTGTCCAATCCATGGATAAGGGGCTCTTCCCCACCTCCGGTGCCCCAGGAGGAGGTGGGGGCGACGACTCCCTGGGGGGGGGGGGGGGTTCATGGTGGCATCTGGGAGTCCCCTTTAAGAAGGGGACCCCCAGATGCCCACCCCCCTCCCAGGAGAAATGAGTATAGGGCTACTTTGTACCCCTTACCCATTTCAACAAAGGGTTAAATGAAATAAAAACACAACCACGAGAAAAGTATTTTAATAATCTTAATTAACCACAAATACTTACCTGTACCTTTAAAAAAATGTTCCCACCCCAATATATCCTCGGAAATGATCCAACGAATAACAATATCCTCTTATCTTGAGATCTTCAATTAACTTGATTGAAGATCTCCCACGCCAATTAGAATACTATACCTTACAATGCGTCCTGCGTAGGGACGCATAGCACGGCTCCCGCTGTCCTCCCCGCCTCCTCACCTGTCACCCTCACCTAGCCTGGCACCTGGTGCACCCATGGGTGCCACCCTAGGTAAGGGTGACAGGTGCAGGCAGACGGGGAGAGACAGCGGAGCTGGCAGCTATATGTCCGTACAGGACGCATCCTAAGGTATAGTAACCGGTTCTTTAGTAGCAGGTTCTTTTTGTATAGAATCAAATGAATCGTATTTTTGTATTGAATCAATTTTAAATATTGTTTCCCAGTATCTTTTTAACATATCCTGCAAATTTGGTGTTGCTAGGATTTAAGGGGACTTTGCTATTAACTTCTAAAGTCGGCGGAAAAAGTTTCCACGGAAATGTCAGTACGCGATTTAAATAGAAACATTTCCTCTTTGAAGATTTAAAATCGATTTTCTCAAAAACTATAAGGTCTTTTTGAACATTTTTTTTTCTTCGTGTTCCCACTATTCTTCTTAACATTCCCTACACATTTGGTGTTTCTGGCATTTAAAGGGGCTTTGCTATTAACCGCTAAAGTCGGCGGGAGTTTAATTTTCCCACGGTCAGAAGAAGAATATTCAAAATCGATTTTCTCAAAAACTATAAGGTCTTTTTGAAAAAAAATTTTTTCCTCTTGTTAACAATTTTCTTCTTAACATTCCCTGCAAATTTGGTGTTTTTAGCTTTTAAGGGGGCTTTGCTATTAAACATTAAAGCCGGCGGGCAGATATTTTCCAATACAAATATAAATATAAACGATAAATATCATTTTTAAAGCCGGCGCCATTTTTTAGCTGTCAAAAACGAAAAATAACTAGCGATAGTAGTTCTCTATGGGGCGCCGTTTTTTAAGTACGATAACTTGCGCCATTTTTAACGGACCCCCCATTCCTTGTATGAATAGATGCATTTCCTAATGAGTATGGCTCAAAACTGCCTGTAAATCACATGATACTTTCACTTTTTCTATAGAAGTTCTATTTTTTTTTTGTGTTTATATTATTTCATTGCTGAACATTTATTTTTTCTTTTTACAAGATGCCTAGTTTAAGTACAGCACACCACTTAGCTGGGGTAAAGGAAAGACATCAAGGAGTCAGCCAGTGTGGCTTTACTACCTGCAGTACCTCCA
This sequence comes from Hyperolius riggenbachi, assembly GCF_040937935.1. Lineage (NCBI taxonomy): Eukaryota > Metazoa > Chordata > Amphibia > Anura > Hyperoliidae > Hyperolius > Hyperolius riggenbachi. The sequence continues at coordinate 209,543,754 of NC_090651.1, read as the reverse complement.
GCATTACCTTTGAAACTTCTCTTAGAATTTGTGGGGAAACACATCTCAGACTTTCTGACAGCCAGTACTGGAGCCCCTCAGGGCTGTGTACTCTCCTTATTGCTTATTCACTGTACACCAATGACTGAATCTCTCCACATACTTCTGTAAAGGTTCTAAAGTGTTCCTATGACACAACTGTAGTCGGCCTTATATGAAATGGGGAAGAGTCTGCATATAAGTATGCAAAGGAAAAGCTTTCTTCCTGGTGTAGCAGCAACAACTTATTTGATGTTCTTAAATTCATGGAGATGACAATAGATTTCAGCAGAACTCAACCTGATCGCCTACACTTAGTGATAAATGTATCTTCTGTGACACAAGTGGAGTCATTCAAATTCTTTTGGACCATAATCTCTAACAACCTGAAATGGGAAAGCAACACTGCTGCCATCATCAAGAAAGCCCAACAGAGGTTGTGCTACCCACTTACAGTAGCAAAAAAGTTTGGCCTAACATAGAAAGCAAAGGTGCAGTTTTTTCACTGCAATCCTTGAATCCACCATCACATCATTCATCAGTAACTGTTTGGTTCAGCGCATGCTTCACACCGGAGAAGGTGAGACAGCGCATCATCCAAACAGCAAAAACAATAATTGCCTACAGTGTACCTTCCTTGCAGGGCCTCTACACTAGCAGGTGCAAAAAGAGAGCAACCAATATCTCCAATGACCCCTCTCACCCTGCCCATTCCATCTTACAACTTCTGCCATCAGAAGTGAGATACCAACAGTTTCCAGGCACAGAAACCGCTTCTCCCCTCAGGCGGTAGCCTTGCTTAATGCAGAACCATGGTAATTCTAAAATTTCTATCAGTTCAAAAAATATTGCACAGACCTGAAAAATGAATGCTTCATCCTGTTTTTCTATACTGTCCTTGATCTTTAGAAATGATATTTATAATGTGCTTCCCCTCTTCCTATCTAACTCTAACACAGTCCAGGCCTGCTGCACCTCGATATCAGCGTTACATGCACGCTTATTCCAACAGCATTATAGTCAACTGAGAGGGCGCTTCAAATACAAAGTTCCTTCAAATACATTGATCAGTCCCAGACCAGATCCACTCCTCATCCGAAATCCACAGGAACAGGGCCACCAGAAAGAACCAAGAAAAAAAAGCATAGAGATTATCGCACAGTCTGTTTGCAATATTGGAGGCCACCACCCCGGGGTAGGTTCCTTTGTGGAGGAAAATAAAGGGTCATCCCCATCACCAAGTGCTGCAGTGTCTACTATGATGGCACGCTCACCTTCTCCCTGCACTGCCCCAACCAACAGACAATCATAGTATAGGCATCCCATGCATTTACCACATAAAAACAGTTTTTACAGCCCCCAACACACTGAATACTCTCGCTGCTCATCTGTAATAGATTGCGGAAAAGCCGTCACGCGGACTGGCAGCGAGGCGGCTGGTTCCGCGTCCAGCTCGGCGGGTTGCATGCGGCAGCGTGCGTCTGATGTGGCTGGGCCTGTTAGTGCACACAGATTGAGGAATATGCATGTGCGCGCTGAGAGGCAGAACCTTTATGACAAACGAGGAGGGATCAGCTGACCAGGCTGGTCAGCTGATCTCAGAGCGAGTGGCTATTGGTTGATCAGTGATGGGTGGCGCCGGGGAGCGCCGCTCTATATATAGTTATTGCTGGTCAGTCTCAAATTGTCTGCAGTTGCGAACACTTACGTGAAAGCACTCAGACCATAGTCAGATCCCACAGTGTGTTAGAACCAGGAGGACCTGGGAATTCACACTGAGCCAGATTACTACTGTGTTACTATTGTGTTATACTTCAGACTAGTTCCAGGGTGTTGAGACCACGGACCTCACACCCAAGACTATGGATACTGTGTTACCATTGTATTATACTTCAGGCTAGTTCCAGGGTGTTGAGACCACGGACCTCACACCCAAGACTAGGCATTGTTTGATATCTGTTATGACCTATTGCATCCCTGACTATCCTTCTGCTTTCTGATTCGGTACCTACGCATATCTGATTACCTGTTGCCAACCCTGCCTGTCCCTGGTTACCGAATCAGCCTTCTGTCTCTGTACCTTATCTGCCCGTGTGTTGCCGACCTAGCCTGCCCGACCTTGCGAGCTATCCCTCTCCATTGAGAGATTAGTCTCCAGTCCTGCTTGTGACGCCCACCTTCTAGGTGTCACTTAGCCACAGGGCCTTCCTGCTATTCAGCCTGGGGCTCCTCCCCTTTGGAAGTCTCAGGCTATTGGAAGGTCTTCACACTTCCCAGAGGGAGGTATTTCTCATACTGCCAAGGACCACCTGCTCCTCGGGTGGTCCCACTCGAAGTCATTACTGTTGCACCAAACACTCACACTATATAGGTGTCCAGAGGTTAGTTATACTTGTATTATTGGTGATTCTGCAGATGATCAATAATCGGGTATATATCTGTATTCTTGGTGATACTGCAGATCACCAATAATCAGATTCTCTCTGTGTGCTGACACCGATCGTTACATCACCCTTTGCAGTTGCTGCTCACTCTCGCAGACAGCTGTACACACTTGATTCAGTGTGTGGTCTCTTCAATGGAAGTACACTGCCTTATAATCACAGCTTCCATGTCTATGGACTAAGACTCCTCCAATAGTGTAAAACCAAACACATTTATTGTATAAAACAAGAGTGGATACTCACAAACATCACTAAAAAAGCGTTTTGCATGTTTAAAACATGGAGGACGTCTCCTCTCGGCTCCAGCTGGTCACTTCCTGCCTCTAGCTTTGCCCTTTCGTCATCAGACTCAATGTTGTTGGGCCCCTTTTTCTGCATTTTGGTGGTGTTTTCTTCCCACCTTAGGTCACTGGAGATGGTGGTACCAAGGAGTTGGGTGCTGGGGACTCTGGTGACCTCGGAGCCCTCCAATTATCCAATGAGATAATTACTCAAAATGCATTTCAAAGCACCCAAGAATCACTAAGAACTAAACCTCTAACTATTCTGAAGTGTCTTTCTAGGACTTCTGATTTTGAATCCTATTTAGCATATGTGGAAATAATTGAGGCATGCAGTCTAGAGAAGGCAAGGCATTCTTTAAACCCGATGCAGCTTTAGCAAATTGCTCAGGAACAGGACTGGGCCACCTGTTTGTAAGTTCAGAATCCTTACTGGGCTACAGGAATTGCTTGTTTGAAATGAATACCTCTAAAGGTTACGTTGAAATGCCATCAGTATGTCCTTGCCATTTTTTATTTGTGCTGTTTAAAAAAAATAAAAATAAAATATATATATATATATATATATATATATATATATATATATATATATATATATATATATATATATATATATATATATATATATATATATATATATATATATATATTAATATATTATAATCTCACACTTAAATTCTTACTTTTGTTAAATAATAATGTTTGGCTAGATAATAGCTGAACTCTGGCACCCAAATTGTACCATTGTTGAAACGATTGTCAGCACACCACTCTCTATAGCCCACACTTTATTGTGCCAGTCCCCACGAGATAGTCCAACAATTGTTTCGGGGGCCGCTCAGGGTCCCCCTTTATCAAGGCATGTGGTTACATGGCATTCATACATCAATCGCTTTTTATACCAAATAAACCCCTAAATACCCCACCCCAAATGAGTGACCTCACATAGACATCATATTGATTGACAGAACTAAACAATGAGCATTTCCCATAAATTGCTTACAATCAAGAAAACTTTTAGGTTCCAAATATGTAACAGTGCACACAGTACTACTGAAGCCATAGATCTTACCATCCAGATGTGCCCATATTGTCCCAGGTCACTTGCTGCCAATTATGCTGGTATCTTTTGAATCCAGCACTGCCCCCTGGCCGTTATGTCCATAGCTACTGATCAGCCCGTTGGCCGCAGGCGGCTAATTCCGCCTCCACTACCCGCCGAGATTCGGGTCATGGGCGGGGCTCGACACCCATACTCCATTCCCCCTGCCGTGTTAGTGTCCAATCAGGACTCTGCATCTAGTTCCGCCTCCAGGCACATGGTTTCCCACGCGCCGAGAGCAGCTAATCCAGTTCCAATTGGCGTCCCACCGAGCGCAGCCAATTGGAGAGCAGTTTGCGTCATGCGTTCCATCAGACGCACACAATGCATTCCACAGGCTGGATATCCCCGGACCGTCACTCATGCGCATTTTTAGTCTGATCACCTGACTTACAACCGTGCATCCTTAACGACGCATGGTAACTGATTGCGCTTCCTAGGTAGCCAATCGCAATCGTTACTGCCATGGACAATACTGCCTGCTAAGCAAATTTAATTGCAATGAAAACAATGCCAAAACTAGTGTAAATAACACTCGCCACCTGCGACCACCTAGGCATACATCTATGTAGATCTTATAGAATAGAGTGAGAATTAAGACAAGAACAACAGTGTGACAAAAAAGGAACAGGTAGGCGGGAAGGGGAAACAGTAAGAAGTGACAAGTTTGGAGGGAAGGAAAATTGGGATGGGGAGAAGACAATACAGCCTGCTAGGCAAATTTAATTGCAATGAAATCAATGCCAAAACTAGTATAAATAACACTCACCACCTGCAACCAGCTGGGCATACATCTATGTAGATCTTCTTGTCTTAATTCTCACTCTATTCTATAAGAACAGTGGGACAAAAAAGGAACAGGTAGGCGGGAAGGGGAAACAAATACTAAGAGGTGACACATTTGGAGGGAAGGAAAATCAGGATGGGGAGAAGAAAGACACAGAAAGAGAGAAAAAATGTTAGGCTCCCACATAATTTTCAACCTGTAATAAGACATGAACATCATTACTACTGTATTCTCCCTATGATGAAAAAAAGTGCAAAACTTGCTCAATAACCACCCCTCTAATTTGATGAGCCCTGTGGTTATTTTCTACACAGTGTACAGCCACAGATTTGGTATAGTCTAAGTTCTCATTCTTTTCCTTCGCTGCCCATGCCATCCTGACTAGAGATGGCCCGAATGATTTGCCCCCATAGTGCACCATTAGGGTCAACTTTGACCCTCTACATCAGTCAGCAGGCATATTGTAGCCATTCAGGCTACACTCCCTCCTGGAGCCACTCCCCCCCCCCCCACACCCTTATAAAAGGCAGGCATCGCCAGCCATTTTACTCACTCGTGTGCCTGCAGTAAATAGAGAAGGGACAGCTGCTGCAGACTCTCTCATAGGGAAAGATTAGGCTCTTGTAGGCTTGTAGGCTCCTTAGCTTGCTCCTTGCTGTTTCTTATTGCTAAAATTGCACCCCACAACAGTTCTTTTGAGAGCTAATCTTGTTCTTGTGATCTATTTTTTTTTCTGTGTGTCCCACAGACACTTGTGTTGCATAGACGGGCTTGATAATTCCTACTGTGTGCCACTTCCAGGCCCAGCACATTCAGTGACTACCTGTGTGTGTGACAGGTGCACGTTACCCATCACTGCATATACCTACCTGTTGTTCACTGTGCACCCACCCACCTACGTGAGCACACGCAGTGTCACTGTGCCTGTCTGCTACCTGTCTGTGTGTGACAGGTGCACATTGTAATACCCATTACTGCATATACCTACCTACCTGTTGTTCACAGTGCACCCACCTACCTATGTGAGCTGAGCGCACGCAGTGTCGCTGTGCCTGTCTGCTACCTGTCTGTGTGTGACAGGTGCATCACTGCATATACCTACCTGTTGTGTTCAGTGCACCCACCTCATCACTGCATATACCTACCTGTTGTGTTCAGTGCACCCACATACCTACGTGAGTGCACGCAGTGTGATATACCACTCCGTGCATACCTGTTAACTGCACCTGTGTGACTGCACATTGTATTAGTCAAGTCAGTGCATACCTTTCACTTCATATGGACAAAACGGGTAGAGGCAGAGGTAGAGGCAGACCCAAAGGAAGGCCATCCGGCAAGTCTGTGCCAGGTCGTGCTTATGTGATTTTGTGCAGCCCTGGACCAAAGTACAGTGCTCAGAAGAAGGCACGTCCCATCAACTCCCAAGATTGTCAGGACGTGGTTGACAATTTAACACAGAACACCTCATCTTCTGCAGCCACCAGCGCTACTCCAAGTAACACATCCGCTACGTTTGACAGTTCGCAGGAGTTATTTGGAGGGGAAATCACTGATGCACAGCCATTATTGTTACAACCAGATGAAGGCAGTAAGCAAGTTACACCACCTCATATGTCTGAGTTAGGCGACACTATGGACCTAACGTGTGCGGAGGGGGATGATGAAGTACCTGCTGTTGGTGCAGTTTTGGAGGTGTCTGAGGCAAGCAAAGCTGGGCAGGATGATTATGATGATGACGATGATACGGGTCCCACGTATATTCCCAATAGAGGTGATGAACAGGGGGACAGTTCAGAGGGGTAGTCAGAGAGGAGTAGAAGGAAACGAGTTCCTGAAAGAAGCAGGGGGAGCTCGTCGTCAGAAACCGCTGGGGTCAGTGTCCGGCGGCATGTATCACCACCTATGGACAAGCCAGCCAACATGCCCTTCAACGTCAGCTGCTGATGCCACCATAGTGCAATCACCCCAGGGGGGGGGGGCTCAGCGGTTTGGAAATTTTTTAGTGTGTCTGCCTCAGATTGAAGCAATGCCATCTGTTCTCTCTGCCTCCAAAAATTGAGCCGTGGAAAGGCCAACACCCACATAGGGGCAAGTGCCTTACGAAGGTACATGGAGAAAAGGCAATGGGAAGAGCACCTGAGTAAAAGCAGCACACAAAAGAAAACCACCCTCCTTCTCCTCTTCCTCCTCCAGGTGCAGCATCTTCAGCTGCTTTCTCCTTTGCACCTTCACAGCCACCCTCCTCCACTCCGCCTCTGCCCTTGAGCGGTTCCTGCTCCTCTGCACACAGCAGCCAGGTGTCCGTGAAGGAAATCTTTGAGTGGAAGAGGCCAATTTCTGCCAGTCACCCCCTTGCCCAGCGTCTGACAGCTGGCTTGGTGGAACTGTTAGCTCGCCAGCTGTTACCATACCAGCTGGTGGACTGTGAGGCCAATGGGACATCACAGTGGAAGATACCAGGCCGCAATTATTTCTCTAAAAAGGCAATACCCAAACTGTACCGTGAAGTGGAGAGGCAAGTGGTGTCATCTCTGGCACACAGCGTTGGGTCAAGGGTCCACCTAACCACGGATGCCTGGTCTGCCAAGCACGGTCAGGGCCGCTACATAACTTACACAGCCCATTGGGCCAACCTGGTGACCGATGGCAAGCAGGGAGTACGTGGCTGTGCAGCGGACCAACTTGTGACACCTCCACGGCTTGGAGGCAGGCCTCCTGCCACCTCCTCTCCTTCTCCTCCTGCTATATCCTCTTTGCTATCGTCGTCCTCCTCCTCCTTGGCTGAATGGCAGTTCAACTCTACTGGTGCTGCGATCTCCTCTCCAGCTACACAGCCCCATCTCCCCAGGGCCTATGCTACATGCCAGGTACGACGGTGTCATGCCATCTTAGACATGTCTTGCCTCAAAGCTGGAGATCGGCAACGTGGTGTTTGACAATGGCAGCAATCTCCTTTCCGCATTGAATTTGGGAAAGTTGACACATGTACCCTGCATGGCACATGTGCTGAATCTAGTCATTCAAAGATTTGTGTCAAAGTACCCAGGCTTAGAGGACGTCCTGAAGCAGGCCAGGAAGTTGTGTGGGCATTTCAGGCGGTCCTACACGGCCATGGCATGTTTTGCGGACATTCAGCGGAGAAACAACTTGCCGGTGAGACGCTTGATTTGTGATAGCCCGACTCACTGGAATTCGATTTTGGTCTTGTTCTCTCGCCTGCTAGAACAGGAGAAAGCCGTCACCCAGTACCTGTACAATTACAGTAAAAGGACACAATCTGGGGAGATGGGGATGTTCTGGCCCAACAACTGGACACTGATGCGAAATGCATGCAGGCTCATGCGGCCGTTTTAGGAGGTGACCAACCTGGTGAGTCGCAGTGAAGGCACAATCAGCGACTTGATCCCGTACGCTTACTTCCTGGAGTGTGCCGTGCGTAGAGTGGTGGATAAAACGGTGGAGGAGCGAGAAGAGGAACAGTTACGGGAGGAACAGTTGTGGGAGCAATTTTCAACAGAACCAGATGTTTCCTCAACACCTGCGGCAGCACAGGGGGGAGGAGGAGGAAGAGTCGTGTGGAGAAGAGAAGTCAGACTCGGATGATGAGGAAGGTGTTTCTTTGGAGGAGGAGGAGGCGGCGGCAGAAGAACAACTGCAGCAGGCGTCACAGGGAACTTGTACTGCTCGACATTCCCGTGGTATTGTTCGTGGCTGGGGGGAGGAGGAGAACTTACCTGACGTCACTGAGGAAGAGCAAGAGGAGATGGATAGCAAGTCTGGATCCAACTTTGTGCAGATGGCGTCTTTCATGCTGTCCAGCCTGTTGAGGGACCCCCATATAAAAAAACTCAAGGGGAATGAGCTGTACTGGGTGGCCATGCTACTAGACCCTCGGTATAGGCACAAAGTGGCGGACATGTTACAAACTCACCTGAAGGCAGAAAGAATGCAGCACTTGCAGAACAAGCTGGCAACTATGCTTTTAAAATGCGTTTAAGGGTGATGTCACAGTACAACGCAATAAAGGTACCACTGCCAGTAATCTCTCTACCATGTCCATGCAGGCAAGGACAGGACGCTCTAGCGATCTCATGGTGATGTCGGACATGCGGACATTCTTTAGTCCAACACCTCGACTTGGCGCTTCCAGATCCACCCTCCACCAACGCCTGGAGCGGCAGGTAGCCGACTACCTGGCCTTAAGTGTGGATGTAGACACTGTGAGCAGCGATGAACCCTTGGACTACTGGGTGCGCAGGCTTGACCTATGGCCAGAGCTGTCCCAATTTGCCATCCAACTTCTGTCTTGCCCTGCCTCAAGCGTCCTGTCAGAAAGGACCTTCAGCGCAGCTGGAGGCATTGTCACTGAGAAGTCGACTAAGTCACAAAAGTGTTCAGTACCTCGCCCGAAGACTAACCCACAAACAGCATCACTGCCTGCACGCTGTGTGACTGGCTGTCTGCCCCAAAACTAAGTCGCTCCCCACACAGCACCTCTGCCCACAGGCCGCTTGACTGCCTTCTCCACCACCACCAACTGGGTCCAGGACTCCAGGCGGATTTCTGAATTTTTAAGGCCGCTGCTAGCCGCGACCGCTATAATATTTTTTCTGACGTGTGTACATGCCTGCCTAATTTTTCTGGCTGCACTGCAGCTGCAACAACAAAACAAAAGGCATGTACATGTGCCTTCTCCCCTTCATGATTTTTACCTTGCCGCAGTGAAGGGGCTTGCGTATCACAATGAAGCAATGACCGCCGGCTATATGTGTCTCTCGGGGGGTGGCACACCAAAGATAATAAGGTCGTTGCTTCATTGTGGACAGACCAAATTTGATCAGCTGGACAGTCACTGTTCTGTAATTCAGCTACCTCAGCCCGGCGACCATATGGGCTGGAAAGCCGCCATCACCTGCACTCTCGTAATAAGGTCGTTGCTTCATTGTGGACAGACCAAACTTGATCAGCTGGACAGTCACTGTTCTGTAATTCAGCTACCTCAGCCCGGCGACCATATGGGCTGGAAAGCCGCCATCACCTGCACTCTCGTCGTGGTGCGCACCAGTCCAGCATGGCCGTCACTACACAAACAGCTGTTTACAGTCACTGCATACCTTTCACTGCATCTTTGACTGCACATTGTATTATACCTGGCAGTCAGTGCATACCTTTCACTTGAATGGATGGCAGACTTGCCCTCCATAACAGATTATCGTTGCAGGTTGTACAGTCTATCAGTGTCATCTACAGCAGGGCCTCTAAAGTCCTTCTTTTGGTCACTACCTCGGGACGTGCATGCCATGCCTGCTGCCTTTCTTGGATTTGTGGTAGCCGTTCCTGCTCCTTTGCCCACAGTGTGCCTGCTGCCTTCCTTGGATGTGTGGTGGTGGTAGCCATTTCTTAGGCTCCCACTCCGTACCGGAATTGAACCAGGATTCCCCGGCCATTACCAGTGGTAACTCACAATGGCAGACTTGCCCTCCATAAAAGATTCTCGTTGCAGGTACTGAACAGCAAGCAGAAGAAGTATTTAAAACAATAGATGTAAGCTTTAACAATGGTAGAGAAAGAACCATTGAAAGTTAAGGCAGCCAGACATTAGCTGACATCACTGAGTGAGGAAGAGCAATCTCGCCATGGTGCGCACCAGTCCAGCACGGCCGTCACTACGCAAACACCTGTTTGCGGTGCATTACACAGTGAGTTTGGTGTGTCAGTGTGAAGCAGTACTCTAATTCCATTCCCTGATTGATGTATACACATGTGGTTGAAGAGTAGGCTCGCACACCAGCTTCTCAATAGTTTCGGGGCCACTGCGGGTCCCCTTCATCAGATAAGTGCAGACGTTTGTCTGCACTTATCTGATGAAGGGGACCCGAAGTGGCCCCGAAACAATTGTCATGCTCTGTGTTTGACACATTATGGATTATTAAACGACACTTTTGGCTCTATTGAGAAGCTGGTGTGCGAGCCTACTCTTCAACCTCATGATATATTTTGGATGTTGGCTTAGCATCCAGGACTCAGCACTCGACCCTATACGGAAAGGTGTGCCGCTCCTAATCTTATTTTTGCGATGTATACACATGCAAGATGTTTTTAAAGCACTTTAGGCCCGCAATTTAGCATTCAATGTGATTTCTGCCCTTAAAACGCTGCTTTGCGTCAAATCCAGATTTTTCCCTGGGACTTTTGGCATCTATCCCACTCTGCCATGCCCACCTCATGGTGTTAGACCCCTTGAAACATCTTTTCCATCACTTTTGTGGCCCGCATACGTTTTTCTATTTTTCAAAGTTCGCCTCCCCATTGAAGTCTATTGCGGTTCGCGGAAGTTCGCAAACCGAAAATCGGAGGTTCGTGCCATCTCTAATCCTGACGTCACTACGATTGCATTGGAATCTTTTTTTAAAAGGATTTGTGGTTTGGCCTATAAATGCCAGTCCGCAAGAGCATTTTAGCATATATACGCAGTGGTCTGTGGTACAATTGAAATACCCACTCATTGTGTATTTTTTTCTCTCTTTCTGTGTCTTTCTTCTCCCCATCCCGATTTTCCTTCCCTCCAAATGTGTCACCTCTTAGTATTTGTTTCCCCTTCCCGCCTACCTGTTCCTTTTTTGTCCCACTGTTCTTCTTGTCTTAATTCTCACTCTATTCTGTAAGATCTACATAGATGTATGCCCAGCTGGTCGCAGTTGGTGAGTGTTATTTAAACTAGTTTTGGCATTGTTTTCATTGCAATGAAATTTGCCTAGCAGGCTGTATTGTCCATGGCAGTAACGATTGCGCTTGGCTACCTAGGAAGCGCAATCCGTTACCATGCGTCGTTAAGGACGCACAGTTCGAAGTCAGGTGATCGGACTAAAAATGCGCACGAGTGACAGTGCGGGGGCATCCAACCTGTGGAACGCATTGTGTGCGTCTGATGGAACGCTTGACGCAAACTGCTCTCCAATTGGCTGCGCTTAGTGGGACGCAATAAATGCGTCTCATTGGACGCATGACGCCAATTGGAACTGGATTGGCCACTCTCGGCACGTGGGAAACCACATGCCTGGAGGCGTAACTAGATGCAGAGTTCTGATTGGACACGAACGCGGCAGGGGGAATGGAGTATGGGTGTCGAGCCCCGACCATGACCCGAATTTCGGCGGGTAGCGGAGGCGGAATGAGCCGCCTGCAGCCAATGGGCTGATCGGTAGCTTTGGACATAACGGCCAGGGGGCGGGATTCAAAAGATACTAGCATAATTGGCAGCAAGTGACCTGGGACAATATGGGCACATCTGGATGGTAAGATCTATGGCTTCAGTAGTACTGTGTGCACTGTTACATATTTGGAACCTAAAAGTTTTCTTGATTGTAAGCAATTTATGGGAAATTCTCATTGTTTACTTCTGTCAATCAATATGATGTCTATGTGAGGTCACTCATTTGGGGTGGGGTATTTAGGGGTTTATTTGGTATAAAAAGCGATTGATGTATGAATGCCATGTAACCACATGCCTTGATAAAGTGGGCCCCCGAAACAATTGTTGGACTGTCTAGTGGAGACTGGCACAATAAAGTGTGTGCTATAGAGAGTGGTGTGCTGACAATCCTTTCAACATTGTATTTGATGTGGCATTGCCTGTGCCACTTTGTCAAGCATCCAAAAATAACAGATGGTGTGCCGACTTCTTCCAGGAACATTGCAAATTGTACCATTGGTAACTGCCATAGCTGCAAATTACATTGTGGTCTATGGCCTTACCCAAATCTCCAGCCAGCTGCAGATGCCCAAATTGCCTGCTTTGAGTGGGTGAATGAAAAAATGTTGGGTTAATTAAATTCTTTGTTTATACAATAAATAGCTTGATGAACAAAACCCTCAGGTAGCTGTGGCAACAATTGTTGTCTTAAATGCTATGCACTTGTAAATACATTTTGTCACTGTACAATGATGAACTTTAAATTGTTCTGGAATGACCTTATCATTTTTCCCAGACTGAAGTGCAGCAATTGCTTCTCTAAACACCATTCTAAGGAAGAAAGACATCAGCAGTTATCTTATACAATTTTTGAATGCTGCAGATCAAGGAAGTGCCAGAATTTGTTTTAATAAAGGCGTTCAAGCTTACCAATGGACTAATAATCAAGTGCATTTTAATTGGTAGCTGCAATTGTGGAAGTATATCTACTCTCCGTGGGAGTACACTTACCGTCCCAGGGGTGTAGATAATCATCTCTGGCTTCTGATGCAAAGCAAGTGCACCCGCGCTCGCGCCAGTAACCGGCAGTTAGAGGACTGATTGGTGAATGGGAATATGTTTGCATACACCAATCTTAGTACTGGATTTATGAATAAGCTCTGCTGTAATGAACAGCAGAGATTATTCACTGAAAAACTGAAAAAACAAAACATTACTTTCACTTTCGTTATAGTATAGAAAGCTGTGATTCAGTTTTCTAAACTTGACAGCACAATCTAGTAGACAAATATAATAGTGCATTATTATTTTTGTCCACAAAAAAAGGTCAACATATATAAATAAAAAGCCTTTTAACCCCTTTCTGTCCTCAGTTACTATAATAAAAAATACTGATAGAATACATAAATTGTTACATTAGGGCTTTTTAAATATGTATGCCATGAAGGTATATTATTATTTTTTTTTTTGCAAATAAGGGATTGTAATAAAAAAAATTACAAAAATGGGAAAAAATACACCTTTCTTTCCAAATAAAATATTGTCACCATACATTGTACAAGGGACATAATTTAGATGTAATAACCAGGACAAATAAAATGTGTGGGTTTTACTTAGTCACATATTTTATTTTAAAACTATAATGTCTGAAAACTAAGAAATAATGAATGGTTTCAATTTCCCTCTTATTATTTTTGTTAAAATGCCTATAGTACCACCCAAAGAAAGCGCAATTTGTGGCAGAAACAAAAATGTATAGATCATTTTGGTGTGATAAGTAGTGATAAAGTTATTGGCGAATGAATGGAAGGAGTGCTGAAATGTGAAAGTTGCTCTGGTCCATAAGTGGCTAATTCCTAGCACCTAGCTACAATTTCCCTCTTGGATATAGAAGCGGTGAGGGTGTACTTACTAATTACACACAATACTTAAGACTTTTGACACAGTGTCATGTGGTGGTGTTCATCTAATGTTTTATTTACCTAAACATAAAGACCTGTTAAGACCCAATGCATTTTTACTTGTCCTGTTTCTAAAAAAAATAAAAATAAATAAATAAACCTTAGAATTGAAAGAGAACACACTTTCATTTTTTTTTTTTTTTAATAATTTTTTTTACAGTTTGTCAGAGAAAAAAGTTCAAGCAGGTAAACATAAGATGAAAGCAAGTAATGACAAACTACCGTACTTTTTTTATATCAACCCAAGCCCACCCCACCCACCTATTTAACAAACCTCCCCACTTTCATGTTTTCATGATGTGAAATATGCTAAAATACAGCAAGTGTTTCTGTAGGTACAGTATAGTGTTCAGACAGCTATGTGCCAGGGTAATCTAAATACAATCCAAAATATTACAATAATGGTGTGCAATTTTATTCTTTTTTGTATGAAGTTTTTTTTATGCGAGTTTGCATTTTTAAGTGCTTTCTATATGAAAAAAACAAAACCTTTAATTAATAAAAAGCTAATTTACATGAAATTAATTTTACTAACATAAAAATTGCATGTGGTTTCTTGTGCAAAATGCATCTTTTCTGTGATTTTTTTTTTTTTTCCCCCCACTGGGCTGCATTGAAACACTAATCGCACATCATGGGCTTGATTCACTAAACCGTGAAAAGTCCTATCACGGCCGGTTTCACACAATTTGCGCGTGATCGTGAATTTGTGCACGCAATCATGAATTATGATTTGCAATTGTGCACGCAAATTCATGATTGCATGCGAATGCAAAAATCGCGCGAAAATGGCCGTGATACGACTTATCACGGTTTAGTGAATCAAGCCCCATATATGTAAAAAAAAGAGCTGACATCCACATGCAGAAAAAATTCAAACACAGAGTTAAAAACAAATAGAAATAGAATTCAATGCCACTACTAAGCCTTACACGTGCAGAGATCGCCTTTTCAGAATATCGCATATCAGACATGATTTTTCTTTTTAAGAAGTGTGAACCCTGCCTCAATGTAGGGTTAAAGGGGAACTTCAGCCTAAACAAACATACTGTCATTAACCACTTGCCGACCGCCCCCAGCCGATGGGCGGCGGCAAAGACTGGGCCCAAACGACCGCAATACGCCCATCGGCGGGGGCGACTGCGGGAGTGGCTATGCGGCGATCGCGTCATTCGTGACGCGATCAGCCGCCGGGGACTGGCTCCGCCCACCGCTCGTAGTAACCCGCCGGCCGTTCTGAAGCGCCGGCGGGTTACTAGCACCCGGATCGCCGCATTTACATTGTATAATAGGCTTTGTAATGTATACAAAGCCTATTATACTGGCTGCCTCCTGCCCTGGTGGTCCCAGTGTCCGAGGGACCACCAGGGCAGGCTGCAGCCACCCTAGTCTGCACCCAAGCACACTGATTCCCCCCCCCCCCTGCCCCCTGATCGCCCACAGCACCCCTCAGACCCCCCCCTGCCCACCCCCCAGACCACTGTTTGCACCCAGTCACCCCCCTAATCACCTATCAATCACTCCCTGTCACTATCTGTCAACGCTATTTTTTTTTTATCCCCCCCCCTGCCCACTGCCCCCTCCTGATCACCCCCCACCCCTCAGATTCTCCCCAGCCCCCCCCCCCAGACCCCCCCCCCCCCCCGTGTACTGTATGCATCTATCCCCCCTGATCACCTGTCAATCACCTGTCAATCACCCGTCAATCACCCGTCAATCACCAGTCAATCACCCCCTGTCACTGCTACCCATCAATCAGCCCTTAACCTGCCCCTTGCGGGCAATCTGATCACCCACCCACACCAATAGATCGCCCGCAGATCCGACATCAGATCACCTCCCAAATACATTGTTTACATCTATTCTCTCCTCTAAACACCCACTAATTACCCATCAATCACCTATCAATCACCCCCTATCACCACCTGTCACTGTTACCCATCAGATTAGACCCTAATCTACCCCTTGCGGGCACCCAATCACCCGCCCACACGCTCAGATTGCCCTCAGACCCCCCTTTATCAATTCGCCAGTGCAATATTTACATCTGTTATTCCCTGTAATAACCCACTGATCACCTGTCAATCACCTATCAATCACCCCCTGTCACTGCCACCCATCAATCACCCCCTGTCACTGTCACCCATCAATCAGCCCCTAACCTGCCCCTTGCGGGCAATCTGATCACCCACCCACACCAATAGATCGCCCGCAGATCCGACATCAGATCACCTCCCAAGTGCAGTGTTTACATCTCTTCTCTCCTCTAAACACCCACTAATTACCCATCAATCACCCCCTATCACCACCTGTCACGGTTACCCATCAGATTAGACCCTAATCTGCCCCTTGCGGGCACAGAATCACACGCCCACACCTCAGAACGTCCTCAGACCCCAGCCCTGATCACCTCGCTAGTGCATTGCTTGCATCTATTTCCCCCCTCTAATCACACCTTGAGACACCCATCAATCACCTCCTGTCACCCCCTAGCACACCTACCCATCAGATCAGGCCCTAATTTGCCCCGTGTGGGCTCCTGATCACTCGGCCAAACCCTCAGGTCCCCCTCAGACCCCCTTCCGATCACCTCCCCAGTGCATTGATTGCATCTATTTTCCCCTCTAACCGCCCCCTGAGACACCCATCAATCACCTCCTGTCACCCCCCTAGCACTCCTATCCATCAGATCAGGCCCAAAACATCCTGTCATCTAAGAGGCCACCCTGCTTATGACCGGTTCCACAAAATTTGCCCCCTCATAGACCACCTGTCATCAAAATTTGCAGATGCTTATACCCCTGATCAGTCATTTTGAGAAATTTGGTTTCCAGACTACTCACAGTTTTGGGCCCGTAAAATGCCAGGGCAGTATAGGAACCCCACAAGTGACCCCATTTTAGAAAGAAGACACCCCAAGGTATTCTGTTAGGTGTATGATGAGTTCATAGAAGATTTTATTTTTTGTCAAAAGTTAGCGGAAATTAGATTTTTATTGTTTTTTTCACAAAGTGTCATTTTTCACTAACTTGTGACAAAAAATAAAATCTTCTATGAACTCACCATACCCCTAACGGAATACCTTGGGGTGTCTTCTTTCTAAAATGGGGTCACTTGTGGGGTTCCTATACTGCCCTGGCATTTTAGCGGCCCTAAACCGTGAGGAGTAGTCTAGAAAACAAATGCCTCAAAATGACCTGTGAATAGGACGTTGGGCCCCTTAGCGCACCTAGGCTGCAAAAAAGTGTCACACATGTGGTATCGCCATACTCAGGAGAAGTAGTATAATGTGTTTTGTGGTGTATTTTTACACATACCCATGCTGGGTGGGAGAAATCTCTCTGTAAATGGACAATTGTGTGTAAAAAAAATCAAAAATGTGTCATTTACAGAGATATTTCTCCCACCCAGCATGGTTATATGTAAAAATACACCACAAAACACATTATACTACTTCTTCTGAGTACGGCGATACCACATGTGACACTTTTTTGCAGCCTAACTGTGCTAAGGGGCCCAAAGTCCAATGAGTACCTTTAGGATTTCACAGGTCATTTTGAGACATTTGGGTTCAAGACTACTCCTCACGGTTTAGGGCCCCTAAAATGCCAGGGCAGTATAGGAACCCCACAAGTGACCCCATTTTAGAAAGAAGACACCCCAAGGTATTCTGTTAGGTGTATGATGAGTTCATAGAAGATTTTATTTTTTGTCACAAGTTAGCGGAAATTGATATGTATTGTTTTTTTTTTCACAAAGTGTCATTTTCCGCTAACTTGTGACAAAAAAAAAATCTTCTATGAACTCACCATACTCCTAACAGAATACCTTGGGGTGTCTTCTTTCTAAAATGGGGTAATTTGTGGGGTTCCTATACTGTCCTGGCATTTTAGGGGCCCTAAACCGTGAGGAGTAGTCTTGAAACCAAATGTCGCAAAATGACCTGTGAAATCCTAAAGGTACTCATTGAACTTTGGGCCCCTTAGCGCAGTTAGGGTGCAAAAAAGTGCCACACATGTGGTATCGCCGTACTCAGGAGAAGTAGTATAATGTGTTTTGGGGTGTATTTTTCCACATACCCATGCTGAGTGGGAGAAATATCTCTATAAATAGACAATTGTGTGTAAAAAAAATAAAACAATTGTCATTTACGGAGATATTTCTCCCACCCAGCATGGGTATGTGTAAAAATACACCCCAAAACACATTATACTACTTCTCCTGAGTACGGCAATACCACTTTTTTGCAGCCTAACTGCGCTAAGGGGCCAAAAGTCCAATGAGCATCTTTAGGCTTTACAGGGGTGCTTACAATTAGGCACCCCCCAAAATGCCAGGACAGTAAACACACCCCACAAATGACCCCATTTTGGAAAGTAGACACTTCAAGGTATTCAGAGAGGAGCATAGTGAGTCCGTGGCAGATTTCATTTTTTTTTTGTCGCAAGTTAGAAGAAATGGAAACTTTTTTTTTTTTTCTTTTTTTTGTCAGAAAGTGTCATTTTCCGCTAACTTGTGACAAAAAATTAAATCTTCTATGAACTCACCATGCCTCTCACTGAATACTTTGGGATGTCTTCTTTCCAAAATGGGGTAATTTGGGGGGTATTTGTACTATCCTGGAATTTTAGCCCCTCATGAAACCTGACAGGTGCGCAGAAAAGTCAGAGATGCTTGAAAATGGGAAAATTCACTTTTGGCACCATAGTTTGTAAACGCTATAACTTTTACCCAATCCAATAAATATACACTGAATGTTTTTTTTTTTTATCAAAGACATGTAGCAGAATAACTTTCGCGCTCAAATGTATAGGAAATTTTACTTTATTTGAAAAATGTCAGCACAGCAAGTTAAAAAAGTCATTTTTTTGCCAAAATTCATGTATTTTTTGATGAATATAATAAAAACTAAAACTCGCAGCAGCAATCAAATAGCAGCAAAAGAAAGCTGTATTAGTGACAAGAAAAGGAGGTAAAATTCCTTTAGGTGGTAGGTTGTATGACCGAGCAATAAACCGTGAAAGCTGCAGTGGTCTGAATGGAGAAAAAGGCTCTGGTCCTTAAGGGGCGAAAAGACTGTGGTCCTGAAGTGGTTAAGTTACATTAGTTATGTTAATTAGAATAGATAGGTAATATAATCTCTTACCCACCTTGTTTTAAAAGAACAGGCAAATGTTTGGGATTCATGGGGGCTGCCATCTTTGTTATGGGGGCAGCCATCTTTTTGGTTGAAAGGAGTTGTCAGGGAGCAGGAGACACAGTTACAACTGTCCTGTGTCCTGATCACCCCTCCCAGCTGCACGCGCTAGGCTTCAAATTCAAAATGTAAAAAAAAAAAAAAAAAAAAAATTGCACCAAAACAGCAGAACGAGAACAACATCAGAAATCCCATCATGCTTTGCACAGCATTAGGGGAAAAATGCCCGGGCAGTTTTTTTCTGTGCAGCTAAAAATGAGCCTTGTATAAGAGAAAAAAAAGTTCTGATGCTGTGAAACAGTTAAAGAAACACCAGGCCTTTCCAGTGCTGCTGAGTCAATTTTTAGTCTGATGGTTCACTTTAATGGGCTACAGAGCTACAAAGTGTATCCAAGGTCATATGTGACATGAGATAAACGTGTATGCACTGTGCAAAACATATTAAAGAGGAGCTGTCAGCAATACTATCTCAGAAAAAAAATTATTTAAGTGAATACATATATAAGTAGATACATATATAAGTAGAGAAGTATTCATCACATAAGTAGATGAATACTTGCTCTACTTACATAACATATGTATATGCACTGTCCACGTTTTGATTTTAGTGATTATTCTATGGTAAAAAAAGCGAAAATCCTTCTTATGATTCTCCATCTTAACTGTCTATTCTGAAGCCAATCCTGATGTCATTTTCTCCTAACTCTCCTCTGCCTGATTGTGTATGCATTGCCCGCCCTCGTCCAAGTCTTCAGGCACTTCCGCCCAGCTCTGCAATAGAAAGTGCATTGTCTCAGCATAAGAAATATTGGCCAATCGGAGAGAAACAGAGGTGTGGCAGGGGAAAACAGGAGGGAAAGAGGCTTCAGCCAATCAGGCTGCATTAGTTAAGTAGGAGGACAGAGCCAATTGTTTCTTATCAGTTTATTTTAAACTTGGGTTCACTTTAAGATTGCAATACTGTACTTTTAAATTGTTCTCTATCTATACAACACCACCTTATGAGGGTTTTTACCTCTGTTACACCATCACTCATTTCTAAACCCTCAATATATTCCTGATGTCACATTTTTTGTTTCATAAAAATGCAATTATAAACAAGTGCTTTTAAAATTGTATAACAAAAAGGCTTTGTTAATGAAATTTGAAAGTGGCTGACGTAAGCTATCAGTAATGGCTGGGTATGTCTGCCAGCAGCTTGCTGCTCTTCCATTATACAGCTCTCGTCTCCCTGTAGTCAATCCCGCAGCTGTGCCTGATAGGCAATGCTAGCTGAGACACCTCTGTCATATTAATAGGTTGTAAATAACTAGGCAGATTTAACTGCAGACAGTATTGATTGAGGTGGCCTTTGGTCACCAATGATGTGGCTTGGCGCTCAGGCAAAAACCCAGAATGTTCACTGTATTTTGTTGTTAGGGCCAAAACTTATGCGAACCTAATTCAAGGTGTACCTAGAAATCAGTGACATTTCCCCATTCATCTTTTGGATAAAGCCCCATCTCAAAATGAGGACTGAAAAACTATGCAAACAGTTATAAGATATAGTGCAAGTACTGTTTTCCATAAGAACAATTTTTAGAATCTTAGATCAAAATTCATTAAAATGTATGCCCCAGATGACACAATTGGGCAGAGTTTACCCTTAAAACGATTAGGCAATTTGTATCCCAAAACAAAATTAGGCAGCATATAGCCTCAAACCTAAAAATAGGCAGACTGAAAATAATCAGACCGTGTACTTCCAAAACCTAATCAGACATTGCGTCACTAAAACATAATTGGCAGTGCTCCCCCCAAAACATAAATGGGTTGTGTGCTCCCCTCAAAAAACATAAGTCCGTAACCCCACCCAAAAAAACAAACAAAATAAAAGTTGGCAGTGTGTTCCTTTTAACATAATTGGGCTGAGTGCCCTCCTATGACGGAAGGTCAATGGTAAGTAAAAAGACTCCACTTTTCCTCCACCTTGCTTTGGATTATCCAGCTTCCTTCTGGAATTACCTGGGTCTGTTAGACAGCCTTGGCACCTGGAAGGTTTGTGCGCTGCTTTGCCTCCTACCTAGTCAGTGTACATAGGAGATACCAAGGTGGGACAATAAAGTTTTGTAAAAGAAAAGGGGCCACTGCTTCTATGCATAGGCTTTGAATGTTTAACTCTGGAAGCGCCACAAGAAGTAACCATTGCAGACCATATCCCAAAAATGCTAGTTTTCTGACTGTACTGCCTGTCATCAGGCAATAGTAAATTCTCACTGACTCAGCTGGAACAAGTATGCAAACCCGGTGTTCTGACACTTCTAATCTACATACCTGTTTATCAGGTGAGTAACTTGGAAGGTATTATAACCAGAGTATTTACATTAGAGCTAAGTGACCAATATTTGAAGAAAGTTAGCAATAGGTGCTCCCACAGATCTGTCGTAACTGATGTACATTAAAACCTTGTACATGTATACAAGACATGTCATCCCACTGGGATCAGCACCCAATCCCTTGGGCAACATAGCAGGGCTGAGGCTGTACAGACGTGTAGCAAGCCTGCAGGATAGCAACGTGTTCTGTTCCTATGTGTGTGGGGAGGGGAGAGAGGCATATGAGTAATTTGATGCGGCAGGCTGGGTAATTATGGGGAGAACAAGGCTCTCGGCCATTGCAATCTGACGAGGTGGGTGGGGTGATGTTGTACACATGCTGGATTCCGATAACGACCGCATCTGTCGAGTTTCATGCAGCGTGTGTATGGAGCTTTAAGCTCAGCTTAACCATGGCAGCAAGTTTTAATCTCCTGCAAAGTAGTACTTATTTTTCATGTGGCAAAGCTGGTTCAACTCCCAAAAAATAATTGTAGAACAGTGGTTAGGGTAAATAGAGATGGCCCGAACTGTTCGCCCGGTGGGTAGTTTGCGCGAATTTTCGCTATTCTCGTCCGTGGCAAATAGCGAAATTGTATGTGTGTTCGCTCAGCCTCGTATACTTGTCATTGGGCTAAACTTTGACCCTCTACATCACAGTCAGCAGAAACATGGCAGCCAATTAGGCTGCACTCCCTCCTGGACCCCCCCCCCCCCCTTTATAAAAGGCAGCAGCGTCGGACATGTTCTCACTCTGTCTGCTGCCTGCTTAGTGAGAGAAGGGAGACACATTGCTGCAGAGATAGGGAAAGCATTAGTTAGGCTTATTAGCTTGCTCCTTGCTGAAATTTGTTGCTGAAAGAACCCCAAAGCAGCTCTTTTGAGAGCTAATATTCTTCTGATGTGCTTTTTATGAGTGTGTGTGTGACACAGACTCATAGATACAGACCTGTGGCAGCTGGCCCTTGCTTGTGGACGCACTGTATTACCACCAGTGCATTTCTTCCCACTCTATTTGTGTAATTTAACTTACTAAAGCAGTGGTTCCCAACATTCATGTGTCGCGGCAGCACCAGGAATGTGTTGCCGCGTTCCCCTGCTCTGCCTCCTCCTCATTTGTCGGCTCTGTCCGCCGCTCAGTGTATGAGCAGTGCTACAAGAAAATGGCCGCCGATGTCCGCATTTGTAGACATAGTCGGCCATTTTTTTGTAGCACTGCACTAGCTACTCAGAGCGAGGGCAGAGGCCAGAGGGAGGAGGGGGCCAGAGCGAGGAGGGAGCCAGAGATAAATACTTGGAGCGGAAAGGGAGGAGAGGACCGGATTTACCATAAAGAACTGAGGTACATGCTCCCGCTCCTGCAAAAAGGCAGCATCCTTCCTGAGTGTCTCTCTCCATGTTACAGCCAGCATATGTGTGGCAGACACATTGCTGCAGCTGTGCTGTGGCTGGGAGAACAGCAGATTCGAGCAGTGTACAGCCAGCCTCCCCCTGCTTCCTACTACCTACACTGGGGCAGCTCTACTACCTACACTGGGGAAGCTCTATCACCTACACTGGGGCAGCGCTATTACCTATACTGGGGCAGCGCTATTACCTATACTGGGGCAGCGCTATTACCTATACTAGGGGAAGCACTATTACCTACACTGGGGAGGCTCTACTACCTACACTGGGTACACTGGGGCGGCTCTATTACCTACACTGGGGCGGCTATATTACCTTCACTGGGGCAGCTATACTACCTTCACTGGGGCAGCTATACTACCTTCACTTGGGGCAGCTATACTACCTTCACTTGGGGCAGCTATACTACCTTAACTGGGGCAGTTATACTACCTTAACTGGGGCAGTTATACTACCTTCACTGGGGCAGCTATACAACCTTCACTGGGGCAGCTATACCACCTTCACTGGAGCAGCTATACTACCTACACTGAGGCAGCCATATTGCCTACACTGGGGCAGCTATACTACCCATACTGGGGCATCTATACTAACTATACTGGGGAACTATACTACCCATACTGGGGCATCTATACTACCTACACTGGGGAACTATACTACCTATACTGGGGCAGCTATACGATTTATACATATGTGATGTGTCACTGAGATCTGAGCGTTTGGTATGATATGGCACGACTTCAAAAAGGTTGGGAACCACTATACTAAAGCATAGCCCTCTTTGTGGGTGACACTGCATAGATACAGCCCACAGACAGTTGCTGGCCGCTTGGTATTTGTAGTCCCACTGACTGCCTGCACACTGTATTACCACCCATGTATTTCTTCCCACTCTATTTGTGTGATTTAACTTACTAAAGCATAGCTCTCTTTGTGGGTGACACTGCATAGATACAGCCCACAGACAGTTGCTGAATGCTTGGGATTTGTAGTCTGACTGACTGCCTGCACACTGTATTAGACCAGTGCATATCTTTCCACTGCATCTGTGTGACTGCACACTGTATTAGACCAGTGCATATCTTTCCACTGTATCTGTGTGATTGCACACTGTATTAGACCAGTGCATATCTTTCCACTGCATCTGTGTGACTGCACATCGTATTAGACCAATGCATATCTTTCCACTGCATCTGTGTGACTGCACACTGTATTAGACAAGTGCATATCTTTCCAATGCATCTGTGTGACTGAACACTGTATTAGACCAGTGCATATCTTTCCACTGCATCTCTGTGACTGTACACCATATTAGACCAGTGCACATCTTTCCACTGTATTTGTGTGACAGCACACTGTATTAGATCAGTGGATATCTCTCTGTGTGTTTAAGTACACAGCACAGTGATACACACACACACAACTGCTGTGTATTTGACACGGATTGTGTGCCTCTTTGTAATTACACACACTGTCTACCACTATTGAATATTGCTAGTAGTACTGCATACCCCCAATATGGGAAAAATAATAGGCAGAGGCAGGCAACCCCGCAGGTATTTTAGAGGTTGTGCTGGCGTGATTTCATGTGGCCCTCGACCAAAGTGCAGTGTTAAGGCAGGTACCCTCAACCCCCAAGATTCTGAGGATGTAGTTGACTGGCTTAAACAGCGCGCCATATCTTCTACAGCTTCTGCGCAGAACCTCCTTGACGCACCATCCTCCTCCTCAGCATCTGGTTTCACACAAAAACTTAACACTACTACCACTAGCAACCCAGCTGCTCCACTTGATGTGTCAGAGGAGTTATTCACAAATGATGCATTTAGTGATACACTTTGGGTCATCCAGCCAACACGCCCTTTAACGCCTGCTGTTGCCACCACTCGAATGCTGACATTCCAAAGATCATCAGTGTGGCATTTTTGTTTGTGTGCCTCTGATACCAGCAATTCCATCTGCAACCTCATCCAAAAGAAACGGAGTCGTGGAAAGCCCAAAACTCAACTAGGGACAACTGCTTTGCGAAGGCACCTGATCGTAAAACACAAACACCAGTGGTATGCACGCATTAATAAAAGCAGCACACAAATATAAACAGCCTTTGCGGCTGTTTGCGGTGGTGCATTAAACAGTGAGTTTGGTCTGTCAGTGTGAAGCAGTACACTACTTACACTACCTGATCTTTATCCCGCCAATTTAGCAATGCAATGTGATTTGATTTCTGCCCTTTAGGGATTATAACCCTGCACTGCGTCAAATACGTCCTTTTCCCTGGGACTTTAGGCACTTATCCCACTCTGGCATGCCACAGTCCAGGTGTTACACCCCTTGAAACCACTTTTTCATCACTTTTGTGTCCAGAAACATTTTTTGTAGATTTTAAAATTCGCCTGCCCATTGAAGTCTATTGCGGTTCGCGAAGTTTGCATGTTCGCGAACTTTTTCGCGAGTTCGGGCCATCTCTAAGGGCAAATAGTATCATGCACAATATTCAAAGTTTTGAGTCCAGCTATTATATAAGCTGAGTGTTTTATAATGTTTGTATTTTTCCGTCATTGAGTTAACTGCAGTCACTTGATTTAAGACACATATTTGTGGCTGTGTTTGGTGTTGTATAGGCACTAGGACTTATAAATCATTGTTTGACCTCTGGGACTGGCAGGTTAGCTCTAAAACTAACTTTATTCTATTTCAAGGGACATTAAGCAGGGCAATAAATAACACAAGCTGTTCAGTGACAAAAAGCCTGCAGCCTGGTGTTTAACCCTTAGTCCAGATGGAGAGGCCTGTGCTAAGGTGGATATTAGTACTTCAAATTGAATCTCTAAAAGGAGAACTGTAGCAGAAGTACCATATGTGAAGGTTGCCATGTTTATTTACTTTTAAGCAATACCAGTTGCCTGGCTGTCCTGCTGATCCTCTGCCTCTAATACTTTCAGCCATAGACCCTGAACAAGCATGCAGCAGATCAGATGTTTCTGACATTGTCAGATCTGAGAAGACTAGCTGCATGCTTGTTTCTGTTGTGATTCAGACACTACCGCAGCCAAATACATCAGCACAGCTGCCAGGCAACTGGTATTGTTTATAATAAAAAACATGGCCGCCTCCATAGTCTTCTCACTTCAGTTGTCCTTTAAAGGAAAAGAAAACCCTTGTATGTATTATTGGCTTGGATACACTTCTAGGGCAACCATCACAAAATTGTTTTTATTATTGTAACCATCCCATGGGAGTGGCTTAGAAATGGGGTATCCGGTTCAGTTCCCCTTTTAGCTCCTGGGATTTCAGAATCTCCCACTGTGGCTAATATATGCATATCATAGCATTAAAGTGAACCGAGCACCTTTTTTTATCATTCAGCACATTTCTATAGCACATGAAAAATGCATGCCGACAATCTGTTTCATTATTAAAATAAACTTTCATTTTACCTTGTATTTTACATTCAAAGTAGATTAATTACCCTGTTTCAGCAGGGCTGCCCGGCCGGCCGGCCCCGGCCGCAGAGCTTTCAGGTTCCTAATTGTTTTATTGGGCTAATTACCAAGAGGTAAACAATGCTATTAGACAACAAAGGGGGTTAGTAATTAGGACTGTTTCTTCAAAGACCTAGTTTGTGTCAATATGTCAAGATAGCATCTCTGACTTCTGTAAATGAGGAATGTGAGAAGGGGAGGAGGGAACATGGCAGCTTCTATGCCAGGAGAGATTCCATTGAAAGAGAATGTGCTCAGTTCCCTTTAAACAGGTAACATGCAAACTATTGTTGAATTTACACACTATATCCTGAGTACAAAAAAGAGCATTCAAGTGGAAAAAATGGATTTAGTAAAAAAATAATAAAAAAATTGCAAAGTGGGGCCCAGTAGATGCGTTAACTTTTAGTATTTGCAGGACGCATACATTCAATTGTAGGTGCAGAGGTGCAGGAAAATAATATCTTCACTATTGGAAGTTCAAAGTTAAGGCTCTAACTCTTTGAAAAATGTGTGAAGGCATCAGATATACCGTCTTTCTCCGAATATAAGACACTGTCTTATATTCTTTTTGGGGAGAAAATTAGTGCTAGGGCTTATTTTCAGGGGTGGGAGGGGCTAGATGCTGTGTGTATGGGCAGGCTCTTACCGTACCTCCCTTGTGGCTGCGTCCCCCTCTGTTCCTAGTAATTCCTCCGATGGCGGCATTGTAATTAATCTGTGAGGGCGCCCTTTGACCCTCATGCAGTACGCTAGTTCGGGCTCTGTGCTGGCGCTCTCTTCCTGTATTCATGTGTGCCCGGCTGATGCATCCCAGGCGCACATTAATTACAATGCCGCCGACGCCACCGGAGGAATTACTAGGAACGCAGCCACAAGGGAGGTGCGGTAAGAGACCACACACCTCCCCATACACAAAGTGTCCCCCAGCTAGGTCTTAATTTCGGAGTAGGGCTTATATTTCAAGCACGCTTGAAATATAAGGTAGGCCTTACTTTCAGGGTAGGTCTAACTTTAGGGGAAACACTGTGTGTGTGTGTGTGTGTGTGTGTGTGTGTGTGTGTGTGTATATATATGTATGTATGTATGTATGTATGTATGTATGTATATATATATATATATATATATATATATATATATATATATATATATATATATATATATATATATATATATATATATATATATATATATATATGTACTTCTAAATCCAGGCAGTATCTGTCCACAGGTAGTAGCACCAGCACTTCACAGGTAAGAGCAGATAAATGAAATCGTACTGGGCATAAGCTGGATGTCCCAGTACATAACTGCAGTTTGGTTCTGTTTGTTTACACAGCTCCTTATTAGAAATGCAGGAAGTCTTTTACCTCAGGGATCAGTCATCAACATCACAGAGAAAAATCACAGCTTCTGCTAACTACATGAGAAGATTGTTGCCCTTTCTTCCTCTAAAGCAGGGGTGCCAACCTCCATTACAAAGTGGACCAAAATTGAACTCTGGGACCAAGTTGACACAATGACTAGTGGCCACGTCCCTCCATTATAAATTCTCCTTGTGTCTAATGCCCCCCCCCCCCCCCATATAGTTTTCTGGCGCCTAATACCTCCTCCCTCCCCTACATGGTTCCCTGATGTCTAGTGGTCCCCCCTCCTTCATTCCCTATACAGTTCCCTGGTGTCTAGTAGCCCCTTCCCTTTCCTATACAGTTCCCTGGTGTCAAGTGGACTCCCTCACTCCCCTGCTATCTAGCAGTCTCCCTTGCACCCTTATACAGGTTACTGGTGTCTAACTACCCCCACCCATACAGTTCCATGGTGTCTAGTGCTTCCCTCCCCCCCCCCCCCCCCCCAACCACCACCATATGACTTCCCTGGTGAACTGTGCTTTCACCCCCAATATAGCTTTGCTGGTGTGGGCCAAACATAATGCAAAGAGGGGAAACCGCTTGCAGGCCAAATTTGATGGCTCCTCTGGCCAGATTTTCCTCATGGGCCAGAGTTTGACATGTATGCTTTAAGGATCTTTGTCCTCAGCTTCCAGACTCCTCCTCCTCTCATTGCACCTTTTTTCTTCCAATCACAAAGATGACACATAGTTCACAGGTCTTTCTGTATTTTCTGGAATTCTAAGGGGTTTAGTCTCTACAGTAATTTAGCATCATGTGAAACAAATCTATTGTACTGTAGTTAAGGGGAAAAATGGTTACAGTAATACCGTTGAATAGGCTTACATGCAAGACTGTGAGAGTGCTGCACTATACTTAATGAGTTCTGGGTCACCATGAGCTTGCTGGTTAGTCTGTGCCTCTCGGATTTACAAGCCCTACTCCATAGAGCCAAATTAATCCATGCCATGCACTGATGAGGATCAAACAATCCGAAACAGTCTGTATGCATGTTGGATTATTATGGCTCTGTACATATTAACAAGCTGACACATCATTGCATTCCAGCGGTTCTGGAGGTGTGTTTAGCTGCTAAGGGTACAATGGTTAATTTGCATATATTCAGCAGTGGTGCCCGGGAGACATCTCGAGCTCACTCCAACCTGAATTATCGCAAATTCTTTCTGTTTTAGGAAAGCAAACTTTTGTTTTTCTTTTACACTATACTTATGTAATCTCTTGAAGAGTAGTGTTGTATTAGCCAGACATGACTCTCATGATTTTTGCTATCTTTTTAGGCATGACCTGCCAAGCTCGCTCCTCCTATGTGGACAGAGAGGTCTTGTGGGGGCACCGCTTTAACCCAGTTCTGACTCTGGAGAAGGGATTTTATGAAGTGGATTATACAACATTTCATGACACCTATGAGACGCCCACCCCAAGCTCTAGTGCCAAGGAGCTAGAAGCCCTTCAGAGAGGGGGCCTTCTCTTTCAGCCACTGTACACTCCGCTCAGCAATGAGGGGGCACATAATGGAGCAGCCAGGTCAGAAGACACTTCCTTAACAACTCATCCAGACTGAAATGAGAGCTATAACCGCAACATTCGTTAGTTTCTTGTCAGAGATAGAAAACAGGAATGTGACATAATAATTTAAGGGATATGCAGTGGATGTTAAAGAAGCTATTGTGGTCCTTCATCACCCCTGGGAGAAGAGTATGGACAGAAATGCTCCTTCTTATTGGTTTTTGGATGGTTTTTGGATGGTTCTTGTCTTGGTTGGAAGCACACTCAAACACATGGCATCCAGGATGGCGATATACTGTATCTGTTTATTTTTTTTTTTTATTTATTTTTTTTTTTGCAATGCTTGATGCAGAAGTATTTTTCTCTCCTAGTTTATCCCAGAGTTAAGGTGCATACACACATCCAATTTTGATTGGCCAAGTACTGACCAATTTCACCACCTCCATAAAGTATAAGGGCCATCAGACTGTGAATACTATGAACAGATTGTGTAGCTAAGCTCTCATACTACAGGGAAGTGGTAACATTTGGCAATTATTAGCCAATTATAATTGGATGTGTAAACCAGGCTTTTAGACTGCGTTCATAGTGGTGTGGTGTAACATCCTTTTTAACATGGCTTACAGCACTGCAATGCACCACCTATGTGACATTCACAGTGCAGCGGCAGCGTGGCTGTATAATGGGTTGCAGCATCGTAACGCACTGCATGAAGTGTGCTACCGCTAAACACAAATGTTAGCAGTAAAGGTGAAGCATACTTTTCATAGACTGTATGCTTCACTGACGCAACAAGAGCATAACTTGTGGAGCCGCTGTCCTGATCCTTTGTGTTGCGCTTCTGCTGTCACAGGGGATGCAACACAATGACCATTATGAACCTTGCTTTACTCTTTCTAAAGTGCACCTTGTAAAAGCATCAGCACTATACTGAATATTAATGTTCACACACACTGAACAAACATTCGTTTTCATTGTTTTCAAATAAAAAAGTAGAAATAAAACTATAGAAAAAATGACCAGTCTTTGGTGTTCCTTGTATTAAAATGTTGTCTTGCACCATATACACATACAATATTTTTTTCAAGATGAGGTAAGTAATTGGCAGGCCAAGTTTTTTGATGCTTTCCTCTCACTGTTGATTTGGACAATAATCTCTATATTCCTGTAGCATAATACTAGGTTGATATTATAATTACAGTATGCATTAATATAACACTATTTTCCTCAGCACGTTACAGAGGACATAGTCATGTCATTAACTTTCACTCAAAATAGCTCACATTTAATCCCTTCTATAGTCCTAGTCAAATATCCTTTCTATAATCCAACATAAATTTTGGTTTTGATGGGGTAATGGAGGCCAATTAACTTACCGGAATGTTTTTGGGCTGTAAGCAGAAACCAGAGAGCCTCAAGGGAACACATGCAGGCCTGGGAACAACATGCAAACTTCATGCAGATAAATCTGTGTGCTGGCCAATATTTTAGCCTGGGACCCTAGTGCTGCAATGCAAGATTACTATCCGCTATGTCCCAGTGCCTGATTTGCTAAACTAAGGAATCCCAAAATTAAATTCTGAAGTTTAACTACTTTAGGACCACGGTGATTGAAATAGACGGCCTGTTTTGGTGGTTACCTGGCTGGCCGCTGCGTGCATCTGCCGTTTCAGCCGATCTTGCCGCTAAAACCCAACGTTTGTCGCTGCAGCTCACTGGCTCTGTCTCCATGATGGCAGAGCCATGTGAGCTGGTCAGGAGCTAATTTCATTGGCTCTGGGCCGTGTCTATCAATGTAAGCTGCTCCCATAGACTTACATTGATAGACACGGTCAGGAGCCAATGAAAGCGGCTTCTGACCGGCTCACATGACTCTGCCGTCATAGAGACGGCAGAGTGAATGTCAGGAGGATCTACATAATGTAGCTGCAGAGTCTCAAGAACACAAGTGCATTTTTTAGTCTGCATGCATGTGTTCATATGCACTGTGATAAAAATAAATATAAAAAAGTACCACAACCATTAGGCACACACATCCAACTATAAATGCTTGGCCAGGAATGAGCAGCCATCTCCTTTCCCCATTGCCAGTACCAACCCACATAGTTTTAACCATTCCCGTGTTCCAATGTTGAGGGACTTTTTTTCCACCTGTGTATGGGTGGAGATTATTTGAATCTGGGGTATCATGGTGTTACGTGGATCTGTGGGACATCACCTGACAAGGCTTCTAATAATCATCAAATATATATAAACTGCGCCTGCCCACTAATAAATCACACCTTCATACAATATTCAGAGTCTTCACTATCAAAAAGTCCAGCAATCACAGATAAATCATAAAGAACGACAGCGCTCCTCTCCTCCGGTATTCCACAATATGTAGGGTAGAACTATACATAGTGCATTACTGTTGAACTAAAACCATTGATCATACACCACAAGTGATTGGTGATCCACACGTGCTTCACTCTGTGTGTGCATCCATACACTTCCCCTTTAAAATATCACCTCACCAGATGGCAGCCACTTATCATCCAGGTGGGTCTAACGCACGGGTTTGAAAAGTCAAGCTCAAGTTTTCCAGTTCCAAGAAGTCAGTTTTAATCCAGTTTCCATATACAGTGGGATGCGAAAGTTTGGGCAACCTTGTTAATCATCATTTTCCTATATAAAACGTTGGTTGTTACGATAAAATGTCAGTTAAATATATCATATAGGAGACACACACAGTGATATTTGAAGTGAAATGAAGTTTATTGGATTTACAGAAAGTGTGCAATAATTGTTTAAACAAATTTAGGCAGGTGCATAAATTTGGGCACCACAAAAAAGAAATAAAATCAATATTTAGTAGATCCTCCTTTTGCAGAAATGACAGCCTCTAAACACTTCCTGTAGGTTCCAATGAGAGTCTGGATTCTGGTAGAAGGTATTTTGGACCATTCCTCTTTACAATACATCTCTAGTTAATTCAGGTTTGATGGCTTCCGAGCATGGACAGCTCTCTTTAACTCACACCACAGATTTTCAATTATATTCAGGTCTGGGGACTGAGATGGCCATTCCAGAATGTTGTAGTTGTTCCTCTGCATAAAAGGCCTTAGTGGATTTTGAGCAGTGTTTAAGGTTGTTGTGTCATGTTGAAAGATCCCGCCCCGGCGCAGCTTCAGGTTTGTCACTGACAGGGCTGCTCATCAGGATACCCGGATATCCGGACTTTTTTCAGCTATCCGACCAGATTCCGATTCCGGATACCTGGGCCCAAATCCGGATAGCTATCTGCGGATATCCGCGGATATTGCGGGTATCCTGATCCGAAATACTGTAACTAAGGAGAAGACGTCCTGGAGCCAATCAGAGGGCTCCCAGCAGAAGCCAAAGCAACCAATCACAGAGGGGAACCTTGGCCAGCCCCACCTGACCTCATTGAGCCAATCAGAGGCCTCCCAGCCTAAACCCTGGCACCCAATCACAGAAAGGAACACTGGCCAGCCCCCCTGTATAATAAGGAGGGCTGCCATGATGAGACAGATCGTCCTAGCTTGCTGAATGCTCACTGAGAGACATGCTCCAGTGCTGGGGGCCTACAAAGAGCTGTACACAGTGATGCACCTAAGCTGTTCAGTGATTAACCCCTTCACTACTATCACTACAGTATTGTCAAATCGTTAATTACCTTGATTGATGTCATAGATTAGTGTGACAGAGTGTGTACTCCAGTGCTGCTGGCCTAGGGCTGTACACAGTGATAAGCTGTTCAGTGATTAACCCCTTCACTATCACTACACTATTGTTAAATCGTTAATTAGCTTGATTGATGTCATAGATTAGTGTGACAGAGTGTGTGGTCCAGTGCTGCTAGCCTAGGAGGGGCTGTACACAGTGATAAACCGAAAGCTGTTCAGTGATTAACCCCTTCACTATCACTACACTATTGTTAAATCGTTAATTAGCTTGATTGATGTCATAGATTAGTGTGACAGAGTGTGTGGTCCAGTGCTGCTAGCCTAGGAGGGGCTGTACACAGTGATAAACCGAAAGCTGTTCAGTGATTAACCCTTTCACTATCACTACACTATTTTTAAGTCATTAATTAGCTTGATGTCATTTGTGTGACAGTCAGTGTGTGCTGCATGCAGCTGCTATGTGTCTGTGTGTGTGCTGTGCACAGACCAGGCCACCTGTTGCCTGCTGGCCAGCTATTAGCATTAGGTATAGGTTAGATTAGGGATTAGGGGATAGGATTATTGTGTTATTGTGTAGTTAGTACCGTAGTACAGCAGTCAGTGCTAGTAGTTTTTAGAGTAGTAGTACCACTGTGTTAGCTTTCTACAGAACTGCTGTGCTGTGAGCAGTGCCAGTGTGACAGTTAGTGAGCACTAGTGTCTTCTCCTATGCTGTTTGACTGTCACTCGGCACTTGACAAGTGTCACATGGCACCTGGCACTTGCCACGTGTCACTTGGAACTTGGCAAGTGACACTTGGCAAGTGCTGGACGTGACACTTGGCAAGTGCCACTTGGCAAGTGCCACGTGACACTTGGCAAGTGCCACGTGACATGTCCAGCATGCTCCTGGCACACGTTACACCTGCTGCTGCTGCATTGCCCTGCTCCTGCTGCCTGTGCAGCTGCCACCGCCAGGCCAGGGTGCCACAGGCCACTGATACCACCTATATTCAACCAAAACACAATTGATGCGTAATTTTTGGAGGCGTCTTGGCTGAAAACTGTCATGTCCCAGTTGTGCGGTTGGACTTTGGACACAATGTGGGCTGCACGACCGCTGTCTGGAACCTGGTCCTAATGTTAATTGACAACCATTTTTGTTTTTTTTTGGGGGGGGGGGGGGATTTGAAGTCCCCACATTATCAATTAGTGTTCCCCTTTGCAAAATAATTGTGTGATACATGCCTCATTTACCCTAAAAACCCTTTTTAACCCTCCTGGCGGTCTATTAGAAACCGCCAGGGGGCAGCGCAGCAGTGTTTTTGTAAAATAAAAGTTTGATTAAATCATGTAGCGAGCCTAGGGCTCGCTACATGATAGCCGCCGTGCATCGGCTTCGATCCGCTTCTTACCGCCAGGGAGGTTAAAGCAATTTAAAGGGCACTTCCGTTTTTTCTATCCAGATATCCGAATCCGGCCAGATACCCCGGATACTGAGGTTGGACATCCGATTCGGATCCGGATTGGAAAATTTTGAACTCTGATATCCGACCCGGATCGGATATCTGGGTATCCAGATTCGAATTGGTTCCAGATAGTGAAAAGTGGTATCCGAGCAGCACTAGTCACTGATTCCTGGACATTGGTCTCCAGAAACTGCTGATACTAAGTGGAACCCATGCGTCCCTCAACTTTGACAAGATTCCAAGTCCCTGCACTAGCCACACAGCCCACAGCATGATGAAACCACCACCATATTTTACTGTAAGTAGCAGGTGTTTTTCTTGGAATGCTGTGTTGTTTTTTCTCCATGCATAACGCCCCTTGCTATGCCCAAATAACTCAATTTTAGTTTCATCAGTCCACAGCACCTCGTTCCAAAATGAAGCTGGCTCGTCCAAATGTGCCTAAGCATACCTCCAGCGGCTCTCTTTGTGCTGTGGGCAGAGAAAAGGCATCCTCTGCATCACTCATACAGCATATCATTGGGTAGGGGGGGGGGGGGGTAGGCGGGGGCGCCCCGTGATGGAGGGTGACTCGCAGCTCCCAGGAGGGCGGCCCGACTTCTTCCTCCCTTCCTCTCCCGGGCTGCTCTCCGTTCTCCCCCCTAATGCAGAGTAAAGTGCAGGGAAGTGATGTATAGGACAACTCACCTCCCTGCGTTCCTATCGCTGCTCAGTTGCTGCTATGCTCCTCTGCATAGCCGCTGATACAAACGCTGATTCCTGTTTAGCAGGAAGCAGCGTGTGTATCAGCGTCTATATAGAAGAGGAGACCAGCGGCAACTGAGCGATGATTGGAATGCAGGGAGGTGAGTTGTTCCATACATCGCTTCCCTGCGCTTTACTCTGCATACAAGGGGGAGCACGGAGGGTGGCCCGGGAGAGTAAGGGAGGAAGAAGTCGGGCTGCCCTCTCCATGGCTGACCTGTCTAACCTATACTGGGGGTACCTACCTATCTAATTTATACTGGGGGCTCCTACCTATCTAGTCTATACTGGGGGTACCTAGCTATCTAACCTATACTTAAGACACCTACCCATCTAACCTATACTGGGGGGTCCTACCTGTCTAGCCTATACTGGGGGTACCTATCTATCTAAACTATACTTGGGGCTCCTACCTATCTAACCTATACTGAAGGCTCCTACCTATCTAGCCTATACTGGAGGTACCAGTCTTGTTGGGGGTCAAATGATTGCTAGCTGCGAGACTATGGGAAAAGCTGAATCATCATCATATGAGACAATCGCATTAAACCTACTTTTTTAGCTTTTTAAAACAGAAAATAAAACTGGGAGGTTCTAAAAAAATGAATATATTTTTCAGGAGTAGGATGGATGAAATTGTTTATCTTCACAGTTTATTTTCAACTTGGATTTTCCATAATGTTCATGTATGAGTTAAAACGTTTGTACAGTATTTAGTTTAAATTGCTGTTGCCACAAGGGGGCCCAGTGATT
This sequence comes from Hyperolius riggenbachi, assembly GCF_040937935.1. Lineage (NCBI taxonomy): Eukaryota > Metazoa > Chordata > Amphibia > Anura > Hyperoliidae > Hyperolius > Hyperolius riggenbachi. Next base: position 209,507,980 of record NC_090651.1, on the reverse strand, counting down.
TCTAGTTACGCCCCTGACTATTACCTAAACTGGGGACACCTATAGACCTGGCTACTTATACTGTACTTAGAGGGGTGTGGGAATGTTGGGGTGGAGGGTCCTGGAGGAATGTTTGGGTGGGAGGTCCGAGGTCCGTGGGGTTGGAAGGTCGGCCATAAAAATTTGCTATGGGGCCCAGTCATTTCTAGCTGCTCCCCTGGCTGGCTACTTATACTGGGTGCAACTAGACCTGACTAACCTATACTGCGGGCACCTATTCCTGGCTCCTGAGGGGGGGGGGGCAATTTTGACACACTCGCCCTGGGTGCAATTTAGCCTAAAAACTGCCCTGTGTAGGTCTTTGGAGCTGGTCTGTGGGTTGACACTGACTGTTCTCACCATTCATCGCTTCTGTTTATCCGAGATAATGGTCTGCCACTTTGAGCCTTAACTTGAACTGAGCTTGTGGTCTTCCATTTCCTCAATATGTTTCTAACTGTGGAACAAGACAGCTGAAATCTCTGAGACAGCTTTCCGTATCCTTTGCCTATACCATGGTGGTGAACAATCTTTGTCTTCGGGGCATTTGAGAGGTGTTTTGAGAACCCCATGTTGCCAATCTTCAGAGACAAAAGAGGAGGGAAACTTAAAATTCACCCCCTTAAAGAGAACCCGAGGTGGAGATTGTAGAAAGAAATCTATACACAGAGGCTGGGTCTGACTATAGTGCCCAGCCTCTGTTGCTAGTTGAATCCTCGCTAAGTACCTCCTGCGCTCCGCTCTCCCCTATAAATTACAGCCACGCTGGCGACACGCAGCGTGTCGCAGCGGGCTGTATTTACCTCACTAGTGTCACTCACGGCGCTCCCACGCCTCCTGCAGAGTGCCGGTCCCCGCCCACGTCCCTTCCCTCGCCACTGATTAGAGAGAAGGGACGCGGACGGGGACCGGCGCTCTGCAGGAGGCGGGAGGAGCGGTGTGAGTGACATTAGTAAGGTAAACAATGCCCGAGAGCGCGGTCGTAATTTATGGGGGAGAGCGGAGCGCAGGGGGCACTTAGGGGGGATTCAACTAGCAACAGAGGCTGGGCACTATAGCCGGACCCAGCCTCTGTGTATAGATTTCTTTCTATGATCCCCACCTCGGGTTCTCTTTAAATACTCTCTCATAATTGGATTCACCTGTGTATGTAGGTCAGGGGTCACTGAGCTTACCAAGCCATGGGGGATGAGTGAGCAAATGTTCATGTTCGGACTCACAGCTAATTGGCCATAAATTTGGTTAAGAAAATCATTCAGAACCAGCCCTGATGGTGCCCGTCATCAAATGAATGGCATTTTATCTACTGTGAAAATAGATCATGCCTGTCTGCTGAACTGTCCCACAAGAAACTCATTGCCAGCTATATCTCACTTGTCTTTGTCAGTGGGGTTGCAGAGGTCTTGACCGCATTGGGGCCCTTGGGCCAGAGGGTCCCCATAGGGCCCTCCCTCAACTGCAGTATTAGCTCTTTATTGGTCCTGTGCGGGTAATGATCACTTCTATAAATGCTTTAAATGGTAGTTATCATTAACAAGCTTTCCCCAACCCTTCTTGCACCTCTGTGGTTGTCCTTGGCAGGTTTTGGTGCGCCCTATCAATTGTATGTTTAGAGTGCTTGGGAGGCCCAATGTAAAACTCACACTGGGGCCCATAGCTCCTTAGCTACACAACTGGTCTTTGTACACTGCCTGTTATAGCAAACAAGTAGGGCAGTGAGCTGAAAGACAGTATGTTGCACATGCCATTTCCTATATCTCATGTACGTTCAAGGTCAATGTTAAAGTGATCCAGCTACAACTAGTTAACTAGTGATGGGCGAACACCTGGATGTTCGGGTTCGGGAAAGTTCGCCGAACATGGCCGAGATGTTCGGCATGTTCGGGCCGAACCCCGAACTTCCCGAACATCCCTATTTTGGGGGCCCTATGGGGTCGCAGGCATAAGGGGGGAGCATGCCCCGATCGCGGGGGGGGTCGGAAATTCCCCCCACCCCCTCCGCTAGCGCTCCCCCCTCTGCCCGCTTCCCCATTCAAAAGTTTCAAGAAGTACCTGTATAGCGGATGGCCTGGCAGTGGGCGGCACTGTGGAGTGAGGAGGAGGAGGAGTCCGGAGAGTGACGAGTTGAGGGAGGCCGGGCAGCGGGCGTGAGGTCAGCGAAAGGGCGGAACTTCCGCCCTTTCTCTGACCTCACGCCCGCTGCCCGGCCTCCCTCAACTCGTCACTCTCCGGACTCCTCCTCCTCCTCACTCCACAGTGCCGCCCACTGCCAGGCCATCCGCTATACAGGTACTTCTTGAAACTTTTGAATGGGGAAGCGGGCAGAGGGGGGAGCGCTAGCGGAGGGGGTGGGGGGAATTTCCGACCCCCCCCCCGCGATCGGGGCATGCTCCCCCCTTATGCCTGCGACCCCATAGGGGGGCCGTATTGCGGCCTGTTCGGCCGAACAGGGCCCTGTTCGCCCGAACAGGGGCCCTGTTCGGCCCTGTTCGGGGGCATACAGAAGTTCGGGGCGAACCCGAACTTAAAAGGCCGAACACCATGAGGTGTTCGGCCGAACTCGAACATCACCCGAACAGGGTGATGTTCTGCAGAACCCGAACAGTGGCGAACACTGTTCGCCCAACACTATAGTTAACACTGCAGGGTTTACCTCTCCAAACTCTTATATTCTGTGCATTCTGAATTTGAGTAAAAAATCATTGGCACTTTAAGCAGTGTTTTTTCTGTCGTCTGTGTTAGGGCTAGTTCACACTGGGCGATTTTTCAGTGCTTTGCTGATCCTCGGCGATTAGCAAAGCACTGCTACTAATGTATCCCTATGGGTACATTCACACAGCAGCATTTTCCGATCACCATCAAATGCGCTGCTTGCAGCGTTTCAGGGGCAATTGCGGCGTGATTCTCATTGTATTGAACAGGAATCACAATCGCAAATTGCGCTGAATCGCAAGATTTTACCTGCAAATTGCGGTCGCAGAGCCGAACACTGTCGTGGGCAAGCGGCGCTCCAAGCGCCGAGTGTGAACCGGCCCTTGCTCAGCAAGGAGGACATGTGCTTTGTGTGTAGAATGGATCTAGGGGATGGTAACTTGTGCACACGGCAACATTGGTTATAGAATTAAGACATTTTAAGGCTTAGGGGTCAGCTTCAATGTGCAACCACTGGCACTGCACTTTGACAGGTTTATTATAAAGAACAAAGAAAAAAATATATTTCTCACTGTTATGACCTGATTCTCTAAGTTCACTGTTCATCCATTATTTCTACCAATGTACCTTATTGATGATTACCTTATTCACAAGGGAGATACTGCTATAGTGTATGTGCATCACTTTTTTGCTGCCAAGTGCTGCATCTACAATGTGAGGCAAGATGGATATGACTCAGCAGGGACATCTGTCTTGTCTTATTTCCACCCCTAGTCAGCAAGCTCTACTGGAGGTGTGAAGCTTATCTGAAAAGCTATTAGGAGACATGAGGCGAGCTGACAGCAAACAGGAGGCAGAAACCTAACCAGGAATTCTCATTTCATGTTGTTTGTGCCAAATTATGAGCATTTACCTAAGCAATGTAATTTATGAGAGAGAATATTATGGCACTGTTTATTTTTTTGGTAAGGCATGGTATGTTACTGCTGCATGCAAACCCATTACTGAACTTTATTATTTACTTGTGTATCTACAGTACTGATCAGTCAATTCTGCTACTTTGCTGTAGCCAACAGCCATACAGACTTGTCACAAGGCTTAAGGGCTCATTCACACCAGTCAGTGAGTTAAAATGCATTAAAATAAATGGCTAAAAACTAAATAACATAAATAGGTGTGAATGGGTTTGTTAGTTTCCGTATGTTTCCATGAGTTTTAACTCCCGGCGAGTAGAAATGCACTGCACAGCAACTAACTGTTGTAGTGTGAATGATACAATGGGCTTGATTCACAAAGCAGTGCAAAGTGTTTGCACGCCAGTGAAAAGCCCCTTATCACGCCTAAACTCACTTTAGGCATGATAAGAAGCAACTCGCGCGAATTTTCCACGCGCAAAGTTTTGCGCGCGCAACCGCAGCGTCCCCGCTTCGCGCGAAGCTCCCATTAAGCCCTATGGGACTTTGCGCGCGCACGTACGCGCGGAAACTTCGCGCGAGTTAGAGCAAAAATCGGTGATAACTCAGTGGTGCAAAGGTTATCACGCCTAAAGTCTTTTAGGCGTGATAACTGAGTTATCACCGCTTTGTGAATCAAGCCCAATGAGTCTATGGACTTTCATGTTCTGTTTTAAAATGCACATATGTGCAGTGAGTCAAAACTCACTGCAACTCACTCCGTGTAAATGAGCCCTTAGTGTTCTGTTGCTATGGAGGGGGGAGGTGGTCAATGATGCAGACCATGGCAGCATGTCTTCCAACGGGAAGGGTAGGGAGGGGAAGAATACGCTTGGCCTAGAGAATTTGCTGCTTTGAATCTCTTGCCAATACATCGGTTCTGGTGTACACACCCTATTTTCTTCGCAGAGATGGCTCCAATTGGTCACCAGAGCCGAGAACACTCTAGTTTGTGTACCAGCCTTAACTCATTACAACATTATTACTTACTAGTTATTTCCTTAGATCACTTCTCTCTTCATCAATACGTATGGTCTCAGTTAGCTTATCAGATTGATTGTCTACCAATATTACCAATATGCTGATGAAGACAAAGTTTATCTTTTTATTCCAAATTTGATTGCACTAACTTCTCCTGTCATTCACCATTCTAATGCTATCTCTTATTTTCTTAAACTTAACATGAATTAAGCAGACATTTTAGTTCTTCCACCTTGAAAATTATCTCCCATTCTTAACTTGCAGATTTTAAACACACATTGGCGTCAATTCACCAGAGGTTACCAACCGATTTATCTCTTGGGAGGTAATTTACCTCCTGTGATATCTCCAAATAGCAATTCTCCAGAAGTATAGGGGAAAATATCGACAGAGAGAAATGCAAGAGATAAATGTGAGATAAGTATGAGATAAATAAGTGATAGTTAGTAGTTAGTTTTTCTCCAAATCACAATTCACCAGGGAAGAAAGGGGGTGTGGCCATTCGTTATTTTTTCATCTCTTTATCCCCTGAATGAACCTGGAGATATCGTGGTTTTCACACAGCAGTTGCTGCTGTGGAAGATGGAGCCTTTTGAGCTTACTCTGTTGGGCCTGGTGCACACCAAAAACCGCTAGCAGATCCGCAAAATGCTAGCAGATTTTGAAACGCTTTTTCTTCTTTTTCTGTAGCGTTTCAGCTAGCATTTCGCGGTTTTGTGAAGCGTTTTGGTGTAGTAGATTTCATGTATTGTTACAGTAAAGCTGTTACTGAACAGCTACTGTAACAAAAACCGCCTGGCAAACCGCTCTGAAGTGCAGTTTTTTAGAGCGGTTTGCGTTTTTCCTATACTTAACATTGAGGCAGAAACGCCTCCGCAATCCAAAATCTGCAGCAGCCTGGGAGTATGCGTTTCTGCAAAACGCCTCCCGCTCTGGTGTGCACCAGCCCATTGAAATACATTACCCAAGCGTATCCGCAGACGCAAGCGGATCGCAAAATGCAGCCGAACCGCTCTGGTGTACACTAGGCCTTAGAGCTTGCTTCTATTATGAGGAGACGAAGGCGCAGGAGGAGGGTCTGTTTAATCGCCCCTCGTATTTTTCGTGAGAGAACAGTTCTTGATAATTTTACTGAGACAGAGGTGGTGAAGAAGTTCAGACTCACTCGTGATATGATTTATGATATGATCCGGCAGTAAAAGGCGGGAATACTCTGGTCAGGTAGTGGTAAAACTCCGCCTCCTACCCACAATGCTTCACTTTCAAGCTTACAGAGAGGAAAAGTATCCCATGTAAATCATTAATACCGATTACCTAACTCTCTGCTTTCTCACACTTTCCTCATGCATATCTCTCCATTATCCCCTGCTATCGAACACTTTTCTCTCTGTCCTCTCACACTGGTGAATTGAGTCCAGAGTGTTAAAATACCTCATGAGATAAACTACCTACCTTTTTTCTCTTAGTAAATCCTCTCTGGTGAATTGACGCCAATGGCGTCAATTCACCAGAGGTTACCAACCTATTTATCTCTTGGGAGGTAATTTACCTCCTGTGATATCTCCAAATAGCAATTCTCCAGAAGTATAGGGGAAAATATCGACAGAGAGAAATGCAAGAGATAAGTGTGAGATAAGTATGAGATAAATAAGTGATAGTTAGTAGTTAGTTTTTCTCCAAATCACAATTCACCAGGGAAGAAAGGGGGTGTAGCCATTCATTATTTTTTCATCTCTTTATCCCCTGAATGAACCTGGAGATATCGTGGTTTTCACACAGCAGCTGCTGCTGTGGAAGATAGAGCCCTTTGAGCTTACTCTGTTAGGCCTGGTGCACACCAAAAACCGCTAGCAGATCCGCAAAATGCTAGCAGATTTTGAAACGCTTTTTCTTATTTTTCTGTAGCGTTTCAGCTAGCATTTTGCGGTTTTGTGAAGCGTTTTTGGTGTAGTAGATTTCATGTATTGTTACAGTAAAGCTGTTACTGAACAGCTACTGTAACAAAAACCGCCTGGCAAACCGCTCTGAAGTGCCGTTTTTCAGAGCGGTTTGCGTTTTTCCTATACTTAACATTGAGGCAGAAACGCCTCCGCAATCCAAAATCTGCAGCAGCCCGGGAGTATGCGTTTCTGCAAAACACCTCCCGCTCTGGTGTGCACCAGCCCATTGAAATACATTACCCAAGCGTATCCGCAGCCGCAAGCGCATCGCAAAACGCAGCCGAACCGCTCTGGTGTGCACTAGGCCTTAGAGCTTGCTTCTATTATGAGGAGACGAAGGCGCAGGAGGAGGGTCTGTTTAATCGCTCCTCGTATTTTTCGTGAGAGAACAGTTCTTGATAATTTTACTGAGACAGAGGTGGTGAAGAAGTTCAGACTCACTCGTGATATGATTTATGATATGATCCGGCAGTAAAAGGCGGGAATACTCTGGTCAGGTAGTGGTAAAATTCCGCCTCCTACCCACAATGCTTCACTTTCAAGTTTACAGAGAGGAAAAGTATCCCATGTAAATCAATAATACCGATTACCTAACTCTCTGCTTTCTCACACTTTCCTCACGCATATCTCTCCATTATCCCCGGCTATCGAACACTTTTCTCTCTGTCCTCTCACACTGGTGAATTGACTCCAGAGTGTTAAAATACCTCATGAGATAAACTACCTACCTTTTTTCTCTTAGTAAATCCTCTCTGGTGAATTGACGCCATTACCTTTCATCCCTGTGGTTGCATTTATCTTTCCCCATGCACGGTGGAGCCTTGCCCATACCTCCCAACATTTTTAGATAAAAAAGCGGAACACCTTTAAGATTGTGGAGGAAGGTGAGTTTGTAGCTACATTCTCGAGGGAACCTACCTATCTAACCTATACTGAGAAGCACCTACCTATCTAACCTACTGGGGAACCTTCGACTAGCGGAGACAAAAAACACAAGGACACCGGGAGCACAATATCGTGTATTATCGTACTAGTATATGGTCTAGTATAGGTGAAAATATACTCACAAGTATGGGTTGCTTATGAAGGTAACCACTATCTGTGCACATGGAGAATAACCGTCTCCACTCGGCCTTGTTGGGCGCTGCTCCCGGAAAAGAGACACCCTATATTGCTATAGTGGTGCAGATCCCCCAAGTGGGGTAAAAACGTCTAGTATAATACACTGTAGGAGGCGCCCATAGGATTCAAGGTTGGTAATATTGATATCAATATGCTAAGCTAAGAGTAAGAAGTCTTACCTGATATGAAGACTCATAAACAGAGATAATGATAAATAATTTATTTCACACTTTGGACAACGCATTTCGCAACCAAAACGTCGCTTCTTCAGGTCAAATATCGTGCCTGCTAACTCTGAGTGCCGACATGGCTGCAGTCTTCAACTTCTACCAAACCAGGTATCTGGTTCATATCCGGTTCTGGCAGAAAGGTGTTTTTTTTTTTTTTGTAGTTTTTTCAGTTTATGTCTTCCTCTTAAGCACTACCTAGAAATAGTTTTCTAAAAAAAATAAAAAAAACATATTTCTAAATAAAGCCCCTCTACATCATTTGTGGCAGGTACACAGTGTAAGAGAAAAGTAGCCTGCTTTTTGCACTGCAGATCCCTGATTGAAAATGTGTCCATGCTTGCTGAATAACTTCTGTCATTCCTGTGCAGCCAAATAACAATAAATGGTCACATGTTGTCTATCTTTCCAAGCTGCTGATCATTACTGCCTCTTAGCCTGGGGACATTTAACCAGCTACTTGCAGAATGGCTTATAATACATGTAGGTCCTTGGGACTGCATTCTTGCTTGCAGTGTGTGAACTTGGGTAGCCTTAGAGAAATTACAGGAGTTTCCATGGAACCACATCGCGAGTGACCCCAAACTTGATGAGTATGACATCATCAACTTGTTACTTTATTCTCAAGGCACACATTTTCTATCATGTAACAACTTGTACAGCATTTAAGTGGAATACTCTCATGGCTTCTGCTCATCTTAATTTTATGAGGTTTAGTTTGGAAGGGGTGCCTCATCTCTGTAGGATCACACTTGGATTATTCCATTAAACTGGAAGGAAAAAAAAAAAAACACCTGCGCTTCCCCTTAACGACCAGGCAGAACCCTGCTAGCAAGTGAAAACTAAGATCTGGTTGCTTTTGGAAACTACCTTCTACCTCTAATAACTACTGTAAGGGCCCGTTTCCACTAGCTGCCAGGCATCCTGCGAGATGGCGATGGCACTTCCTTGTTGTGCGAGGATGCAACTGAATCGTGGAAGCCGCGCCATGCAGGCAATGGGATTCGCTGCCCCCCGCATGGGAAAATGTTGCAATGTTGGCCGAATCGCTATGGCAAGCGATTCGGTCGGCAGCACCATTATTCCCTATGGCGATTTGCCTGTGGGGAAATTCTGCACTAGTGGAAACGGGCCCTAAAATAGCACACTTCAGTTTATATACCTCCTGTGTTTTCCAATTGTGTATTACCCATTCAGTTACCATATTTGCTTTTGTGCACAATTTAATTTAGGAGCAGTTGAAAAAGTAATGGCCAAAAATGGGCACAATTGTTGGTTATTGTAATATAGAAAGCTGTTTTGCTATTTATCGGACAGCTGCAATTAAACTGACATTTATTGTATTATTGTAAGGGCCTGAGCACACTGACGCAGTTTTGTCCGCTTTTAAGTTATACATCAATGTTACAGATGCTGAAAAGCGGACAGAAGCAGACACAACTGCGTTAATGGGCTCAGGCCCTTAGCGGGGATCAGGGGTTGTTTGGGTTAGGCACCACTAGGGGGTCTTAGGGTTAGGCACCACCAGGGGAGGGTTCTGTGTGAGAGTAGGGAGAGAATAGATTATAGTTGGGTTCAACATCTATCGGTAAATTTACCGATACTGTAATACGCAATTAAATTATTTACTGTTTTTATCGTTTTTTGTTATTTAACATTGAGCTTAAATTGTTATTTACCAATATTGCTAGTAATAGCGGCTACTTCCGGGTTCGGCGACAGCCGCTGACAGGCTGGGAACGCAAGTGATTCTCCGCGTTCCCAGCCGCTATATCACCCTCTATGTTGCTATAGCGTTTAACATATACACTTTTGCTGCATAGAGGGTGATATAGCGGCTGGGAACATGGAGAATCACTCGTGTTCCCAGCCTGTCAGCGGCTGTCGCCGAACCCGGAAGTAGCCGCCGGCGGGGACAGGAGGATCGGAGCAAGGCTGCGAGGGCACCATACAGCTTCAGGGGGCTGAGGGATGCCCCAGGTGAGTAAAAATATTTTTTTTATTTTTGACTTAAGTATCCCTTTAAGGCTGTAAATAACGTTTTAGAACAAAGAGGGAATGCAGAGTTTCAGATCACTTTAACATTGGGCTCTATTCACAATACTTCTCCTAAATGACTTATCACCTAATTGATAAAAATAATCAGCACATTTTCAAGCAAAATAATCACTCAAAGTAAGTTGTTCCTGATTAACTTTAATATTATTACTTTTCTTACCTAATTATATTATATTTTTGCTCTCTTGTAGCTGAAAAATGTAACATTGATAAGGTGACTGAAAACAGAGGAAAACAGGTGAAAAAGCTTTGTGAATCATGCCCATTGTGTGGAATATTGCATTACATTGCCTCCTCGTTATGAAGAAACCTATTAAACCAATTAAAGTTTTTGTTCCCTTTGTACAGGATTAGAATAGCAAGAAAATAAACATTATAGAGTCATGCTGGGTGTTGTTTGATGAGGGGAGAGGATTGCTGTACAATGCATGACAAGGTGTCAAAGCAGGCAAAGTATCAGCTTTTACAGATAGGATATCAGTCACTGTCCCAGCATAATGGGCTCCACACTATTCTTAAGTGGGAACGTTCCATCTCTGCAACGTGACAGGATCAGTGCACTTCACATGCCATGCACTTTTTTTCTTTTAACATAGTTGCTTCAGCATACACAAATAAATATATCATTATGACATTTTTTTTAATCTGTTTTTTTCATAGAGACTTCTGTATTCTGCAACCTGCCTGCATGATTGTGCTCTCTCTCCCCCAGCCAGCATTGGGATAAACTCCATGCTATTAAGCTGTGCTTTCAAATAACTTAACAGCTCACGCAACACCTATATTTCTGGCCTCATACAAAACTGTGTCAAAAACCACCCTCACCGTTCCTCTGACCTACTCAAGCTCTTCTCACTCAAATGTTGTCCTTCACCTACCTGCAAAATGTCAGATTCCATTCTATGGAACTTCATCCTTCTCTTTACAGTCATACCCCTACCATTAACATATTTAGACAGGGTTTTAAAACCTGCTTCTATAAAGGAAGTAGGTAAGGAGGGATCCATGGAGGGTCTCTTCAGCATTGGAAGGGCAATTACATGTTTGAGGCTGCATTTCCACTTGTGCAGTGGGAATCGTCGCGGGAAAATTTCGTATGCGAATTTGCATGGATGACGATGTATGCGAATTTAACCATGGCAGTGCTGGTGTGATTTTCCATTGTTTCTATGCGAATTTGCATGAAAATTCGCATACCCAAACCGCATGTGAATTTCCTATTAAATACATTGTATGCGATTTGCATAGCGGTATGCGAATTCTGATGGCTCTGCCATGCAAATTTTTTCTGCACAAAAAAACGCAAAGGAATCCTGACAAGTGGAAACAGTCCCATTCACTTGTATTGCTATGCGAATTCGCATGCGGAAAATGCATGCGAATTCGCGATAGTGGAAATGGGCCCTGAAGGCAGAGAAAAAAAAAAGTGGAGAGGCAATTAAACAGTGGACTGCTCTGATTATGTCATTGGACAAGGTGGTAAAAAGAGGAGGGAGTGTATGATTGAGGAGAAAGTTAAATGTGGAAAAGAGGTGTTGTGGATGCTTGGTAAGACATGAATGCAAATAAGTAAGGTTCTTCGTGCTTACCTGCTATACCTGAGGCTAAACCCTTTTTTCAGTCCTGATTCACTAAACTTTACAACCGAGTTTGTAACAGAAAATGTTTTCTTATGTTAACCACAAATTATGTTTTCGACACCTAGCAAATGAAAAAGTACAAGTAGGTGATAAAATTAATATGACACTGAAATAAATTGTAGTAGCAGTAGGGTATTGTACCGTGTTAGCCATCAGTAAAAGCAAGAAGTTATAAATCAGGATGATACAATTTATTGGCCAACTAAAAATGAATAAAACTAAGCAAGCTTTCGGCCTTGCAGCCTTCGTCAGGCTTATATCTTGAAATAAATTGAGAACAAATTATTTTAAATACCTTTTGTGCTTAATGAGCTTTTTCAAGCAAGTAGAGTGTTATTAAAGCATTTTAACCCTTATCTGCCCATATCCTGCAGCTAATTTACAGCTCCAGAGGGAAAGGATACTCCTGGAAACAATCCCCTGACACACCTCAGTTATACCTCTGTGACATCCACACACATTTTATATAGAATTATTGTTCAAGAGACATTTTCGTACGGCAAAATACTGTGGTCCTTTCAATAATCATTTGTTTTCAGCATTGAAAAATGAGCAATAACTCCATTTAGAGAAGAGAACTAAAGTTAAGAGTGACAAATACATTTTTAGTCCTAAAATACATATATTAATACAGATTTGCTCATAAGTCCTGAAAGCGAATGAGGACATAAGGGGGAAGGAGGTATTTGGGTTCCTTTTTGAGAAAGGGACGGTTAGGTGTTATACTTGTGTGTCTCTCTGGCAGTCTCCTCCTTCTGGGAAGATCCAAGAACGTAGGATCCCAGCTCCCTCACTCAGGATCCTCTCCAAAGGTTGCCACTAAAGTACAGTGACCAGATTTTTGTGGGTTCAACCTGAGGGGGGGGGGGGGGCAAAAATGGGTGTGGTCATGACATTGTATGGGCAGAGCTAACGTAATGATGTAACAGCGAGGCATAAGAAAGCAGTGTTTACGCCATGATGTGGTCAAACGAGGATTCGCATCATGGGTGTGCAGAAACTATGTGATGCTATTTAATAGTATACTGTAGCACCAAAGCAGCAAATATAGCCAACTATGACCATCAAATAATAAATGCAGCAACAGTTACCCCAGACACCAGAAAATAAACGCAATGTGGGCAACATTTCAGCAGAGAATAAACGCAATGTGGGCAACATTTCAGCAAAAAATATGTGCAATGTGGGCAACATGTCAGCAGAAAATAAACGCAATGTGGGCAACATGTCAGCAGGAAATAAACGCAATGTGGGCAACATGTCAGCAGGAAATAAACGCAATGTGGGCAACATGTCAGCAGGAAATACACGCAATGTGGGCAACATGTCAGCAGGAAAAATTAACGAATGTGTGCAGCATGTCAGGAGAAAATAAACGCAATGTGTGCAGCATTTCACCTGCAAAAAAAAAAATTTACTCACCTGCCAGGAGTCCTCTCACCCGGCTGGCCTCTGGTGTGCAGCTCCCTGGACGATCTTCCTCCTGCATATCTCCCTCGCTGAATGGAATAGCAGGGCTATGGGAAGATGGTGCCCGAAGCCCTGTACTGGAGACACAAAAAGTCTCCAGTACAGGGCTTCGGACTTCATCTTCCCGTAGCCCTGCTCTGCCTCCCGGAAGACTATGCAGGCTGGAGCGGGGCTGCTGGCTACGAACTGGCACGGCGTCTCAGCGGGCAGCGGGGTCCTGGAAGCAGAGCTGAGATGGATCGCTCTGTTGGATGGGAGGCAGCCTTGCAGGGAGACAGGTAGATGAGAGAGAGGGGACATGGGTGCCACTGCCAGATATGTGTAGAGCACACATACTGGCTATAACGTGCTGCCCATTATAGGCTGTCTGTTCCGTAGTTGTGCACAGTGAACACATTGGAAGCTTTTGGCTCAGCTCAGCACAGCTCAGTAACTTTGCAGGCACTGTGATTGCAGCGCAATATGATCCTCCTGCACTCGGCACTAAACAGCTGCACTTTACTTCTGGGAATGCTTTGGGGAATGCTTTCTTTTACTGTGCGACGTTTGCATTCAAAGTACGCAGATGAGCATATAGGTGAAATACATGTAAAGCATATGATTGCAGCATGTGGGTATTGTGTGCAAGCAAACATTTCTGCTCTCTGCTCGTCTCTCCTCCCTTCTCTGTCCACTCCCTGCCCTCTGTCCATCTTCTCCCCTTCTCTGTGTGTCCACCCCCCTCCCCTTCTCCTGTCCACTGCAGGGAAAGACCTGTCCTGCTATTCATTTCACCCCCGAATGCTTCAGTAGTAAAATGATCCGAGATTCGGATCAAAGATCCGGATCTTTTCAATGATCCGATTCGAATCATCCGGATCATTGAAAAGATCCGAACTTCCCATCTCTAACTTCCTGTGGTGGGGGAACCACTTCTACTTTCTTGGTTAGTGGGGAGGTTTTATGTAGTTACACTTTCCCTGCCCTAATGAAAGGATGTCCTCCATCTCATTCCAGGTATGATGATTCTTTTTCTAAGTTATAGTTTTACTAAACTTTACTTGTTAGACATTCCCTGATCTGTCATATGCTAGAGGCAGAGATGAGAGCAGTGTAGTCGAGTCGTATGACAGCTTCCCTGATACTCAGTGCAGTGATGTTAGGACATTGCATTTGGCAGACATGATGAGTACATGTTATGCAGATTGCTGTTACCTGTGATATGCTACACTGTATTTGCATTGATGTGAGGCCTGAGTAATGTTGTGTTATGTAAGGTTTTATGTGTTTACACTGTCCCTGCCCTAATCAAAGAATGCCCTCCATCTCATTCCAGATTGATTATCAATAAACACACAGTCTCTATCCACCCCTATCACACTGTTGAGTTTATTCATCATATGTGCAACACCTGCTGTGTGCTAATAAAAAAGGAAGTCTGACCTTACAGAAGCCTTTCCCATTCGTTACAGATTACTATGTGTATTAACTGTCACCTGTAACACCAAACTGAATATGCTTCAGAAGCCAGTGGATAATACAGATAGCAATGCTTTCAATCAGCCAACTTCTGTGGTGATAGAAGCGGCAATGAGGGAGTTCTGGACGTATAAGCCAGCTGACTACTTCCTGGTCTCGGGCTCTTTACATGATAGCCTTCTTAAATCCAATTACCTATATTTCTTACTGAAGTATGCGTCTTGCTCTCCCCCATGTCTTTTCCATCCTTTCTCCCCTTCACCCCGTCTCTTCTCCACTGCAATATATCTGTGTATTATCTCAGTCTGGTCCTGCAAAATATTCCAATTCTGGTCAGGTATCTCTCCCGTTTCTGTACTGCCTCCTTGGTAATTTAAATGGCACTGACATGATAATATGCAAACCATAATTAACCACTTTACCACCGGCGGTACGAATTTCTCCGCCCCTTTTTTCCCTCCTAAAAAACCAGGGACGGAGAAATCCGTACCTTCCGCGCTCCCGCCGCTGTGCGCGCGCACCCGCCGCTCGTGCACGCCGCCGCCCGCTTGCCCGGAGATCAATGAACGGGAAAATCCATTCCCGTTCGTTGATCTAAGCCCCCGCAATGATCTGCTGCTTCTTTCAGAAACAGCGCGATCATTGTGAGTCTCCCAGCCTCCTACTGCTTCCTGTAAGCGTCCTTCCGGTCACTTACAGGTCGCATGTAAACATACTCACTGTGGCCATCTTGTGTCCAAATAGTAAACTACACCCTCATGCATTTTACACATACAAATAAATTGTTTTACATAATAAATTAACTCAATGGTATCTACATTGGATCTGCGGGGGACATGGTATCTGCATTGGATCTGTGGGGACATGGTATCTGCATTGTGGGGACATGGTATCTGCATTGGATCTTTGGGGACATGGTATCTGCATTGGATCTGTGGGGACATGGTATCTGCATTGGATCTGTGGGGACATGGTATCTGCATTGGATCTGTGGGGACATGGTATCTGCATTGGATCTGTGGGGACATGGTATCTGCATTGGATCTGTGGGGACATGGTATCTGCATTGGATCTGTGGGGACATGGTATCTAATACCCAAACATGTTTTGAGGTGGCCATGTTATCTGCTGATTTGGCGGTTTTTATTTAATGGCATTATTTTCATGGCATTATATCAAATGGGATGTGTTGTAGTTGATAAAATGCAATAAACGTAATTGCGTATTCTATACTGTTTGGTACTGGGCCATTTAAAAATGGCAGGAAGCGCATTTGATGGGCCCAGTTCAAATGAAAAGAACATGGAAAGTAAATGTTAATATTATAGCATTTCTCTCCTCATCCTCCAGGATGGCTGCATAACATGAGAGATAGCCTAACTCCTCCCCCAAAGGAAACACACCCGATACAAACTTTTGCATAAGAAGCCCCTGCCTACCCACACACCTCAGTTTTGCTGTGTTTCCCACCCTGGAAACATCCGGATACGAACGTCCATAGACTCCTCTCTCCCTGGATTCCTGGATGCCTGCGTGTGAGCTAGCGTTGCTTGCACTGGCGACAAGCGGAGGCATGCTGTCGGTCGCATGCGCCAGCACCTTCTTTTGTGATTGAGGGGGCTGGTCAGGATCCGTGGGAGCGGTATTTTTCCGCTCGTTTCGGGGAGGTAGTGACAGAGGAGTAGTCTGCGTTTCAGGCAGGCGAACCCGGAAGTAGGAAACAAAGTACTTCCGGGTAGGGTCACCGGGGCCATGTAACTTCCGCTTTTTAAGTGGGAAGGCGGCGGCGGCTCAGCGCCATTCGAGTCCAGCCACAGGACTGTACGGGGGAGTATGGAGCAGGCAGAAGGCTCCTCCGTGGAAGGCCGCAAAACCTCCAGTGACACAGCAGAGAAGGTAGGCTGTTTGTCGGCGGTGGTCTCGCAGTCAGTAGAGGGGGCACTGGTGTAATGTTAGCCTGAAGGGGGCTGTGTGTTATTACACCAGGTGTTACCTACTGACATGCGTCTATGGATCCAGCCATGGCTTCCTAGTGGTTTCTAGTGGCTGGAGACAGAAAGAAAAATATTGGTGTATGAAATTGGCATAGGCTGGCTGGAGTCTAAAAAGGTATTTGTTTGTTTTTTCATCTTTTAGGCTTTGCCCGTGCAGCCAGCTACAAAACATAGAGAAAAGTCCAGGAGATGCTCTAAGTGTGATGCAAAACTTTCAGCCTCCTGGTCGAAATCAGTATGCCAAAATTGTATTACAAAAGATAAGCCTGATCCATCGATAGTGATGTTAAATTTCATGGAATCGATGCAGAAGGAATTTACTTCAACTTTTCAGGCCTTGCGCTCTGTAATGATGACAAACCCAGTTCCACCTCAACTGCCATCTATGTCGGCATCAGTAGAGTTTCCTGTACCCGCTTCGAGTCAGGAGTCTCGGCCGCAGGGCAGGCCTGTCGGGGTTCAGGGTTATGCTATCTCTACTTCAGCGGAAGACTCTGTTGAAGAGATTGAATCCAAAGCAGATTCGGGATCAGATTCTATTGCAAAGGATATGAAGTCAGCAAAGTACTTATTTAGTGCAGAGGAAACGTCAGAGCTTTTGAGAGCAGTCTATGATGCGGAGCAAATTCCTGACCAGGTCGCGATCTCCTCTGCACAGGACGATATTTATATGGGATTACAGGGCATTGAGGGGAAAACTTTCCCTATTCACCCAGCAATTAAAAAGATAGTTACGGACCAGTGGGTTGATCCGGAAAAGAGATTATATATACCAAAATCGTTTAAACGCAGATTTCCTTTCAAGGAGGAGGATATAGCATTATGGGCAAAGTGTCCCAGGTTGGACGCGGCGCTGTCACAACATTCAAAGGATACGGATTTATCCTTTGAGGATACGGGTGCCCTAAAAGACCCCATGGACCGTAAGGCTGAGACTATGCTCAAAAGGGCCTGGGAGGCCATTGCTTTTGCGTTCAAGCCGGCAATGGCATCCATTTGCATTGCAAGAAATTTGATTAAGTGGTTGTCAGGTTTGAGAGACCATTTAATAGTAGGTACGCCACAGGCGGAGATCCTGGAGTCCTTCCCGGTTTTAGCCCGATCTGTCGCTTTCCTAGCGGATGCGGCAACGGAATTCTTAAGATCTACAGCCAGAGTTTCTGCCCTCATAAATACAGCCAGAAGAGCAGTATGGCTAAACACTTGGGAGGGGGATGTAAGCTCAAAACAAAAGCTTTGTGCCATGAGATTTGAGGGAGACCTTTTATTCGGCAAGGATCTAGACAGTATTTTGGAGAGATCCTCTGGGAAGGGTAAAAAATTCCCTAATAAAAAGGTCAAGTCACTTCCACGAAGATCCTTTCGGGGGAAAAGACCTTTCTTTAACAAAAATCAAAGACCACAACCCCAAAAGAAGAGATGGGTCTATACAGGTGAAAAGGGTAAAACCTCTTTCATGTTCAATAAGCCCCCTCTCTCTGGGGCAAGACAAGAAAAATGACGAGATACAGGTGGGGGGAAGGTTACTTCACTTTGTCAATCAGTGGAGTCTCATTACCCAGAACCTGTTCATATTAGATCTTCTAAGAACAGGTTACAAGATAATATTTGCCTCCCCCCCTCTTACAGGACCCCCAAAAGATCCAGAGAAAGCCATGGCTCTGAAAGAATCAGTTCTCGCCTTATTAAAGCAAAATGTGATTTGCAATGTGCCAGAGGAGCAGTTGTACCAGGGTTACTACTCCAGGGTATTTCTAATCAAAAAACCCTCGGGGAAATATCGCATGATTTTAAATTTAAAGAAACTAAATCCGTTCATTCAAGTGAAGAAATTCAGAATGGAGAGTATATTTACCATTCAATCCTTGATTCCGAAGGACACGTTTATGGTAACTCTCGACCTAAGAGATGCTTACCTTCATGTGCCCATCAATCCTGCTCATCAGGGTTATTTGAGATTTGCAGTAACCCTGGGAGACAAAATATACCATTTTCAATATCGGGCACTCCCTTTTGGGATAGCAACTGCACCGCGAATTTTTACAAAAATCATAGCAGAAGTGATGGCACAGTTACACCGTCTGCAGATCCGAATCATTCCATACCTGGACGACCTGTTGATCCTGGCAGATTCAAGGGAAAAATTGTTGGCCGATTTACATCTAACGTGTCAGGTATTGTCAAACCTGGGATGGCTACTAAATGTAGAAAAGTCAATGCTGAATCCCAGTCAGACAGTGCTGTATCTGGGATTTTGGGTAGATTCGGTTCAGGAAAGGACTTTTCTGCCAACAGAAAAACAGGAAAAGTTAAGGCAGAGGGCATATTCTTTCAGAATAAAAAACAGGGTATCGTTAAGAGAAGCGGCCTCCTTGTTGGGCCTTATGACCTCAACCATCCCGGGAGTAGTATGGGCACAAGCACATATGAGAACATTACAGGAATGGTTCCTTCAACATTGGAAGCAGGGGACAGTGCATCTCGACAAAAGGTTCACCTTATCGCAGGTAGTCAAAGACTCCCTGTTGTGGTGGGAGGATCAAAACAATCTGAATCAGGGCAGGATGTGGCACCCTCCTTCTACCATCAGAATATTCACAGATGCCAGTCTGTGGGGATGGGGAGCGCACTCAGATCTATGGCACGCTCAAGGAGTCTGGGATCAGGGCATGTGCAGGGAATCATCGAATTTCAGGGAGCTCATGGTGGTAAAGCTGGCCTTATCCCAATTGGCTCCCCACATAAAAGGGGCACATGTTGTAATTCTCTCAGACAACATGGTGACTGTCTCTTACATTCGAAAACAAGGAGGAACCAGGGTAAAGAGTCTCAGAGATCTGGCCTTGGATATTGCAGCAGGGGCAGAGCGCAATCTAAAATCACTGACTTCAGTGCATATAAGGGGCTCTCTAAATTTTTTGGCAGACCAATTGAGCCGACCCAGATTGCTGGAAACAGAATGGGCATTGAATTCGGAGGTATTCCAGCAAATAGCACAGATGTGGGGCAGCCCGAGTGTGGACCTCTTCGCGTCCCCCAACAATGCAAAGACAGAGGTTTTCTTTTCCCTGGATCCAGCGTGCCCCATAGAAAGGCTGGATGCTCTAGCCTTACCGTGGCCCAAGACTCTCCTTTATGCTTTTCCCCCGTTTTCACTGATTTCTCGTTCAATTTGGAAAATAAAAAAAGAGAGGGCCAGGGTCATATTCATAGCGCCCTTCTGGCCGCGAAGGATATGGTTCCCAGATTTGTGTATCCTGGCATCACAAGGCCCTTGGTTTCTACCTCACAGGAAGGATTTATTAATACAACAGGGGAAATTCCACCAGAGTCCAGAGAAATTTTCCCTGGCGGCCTGGCTCTTGAATGGAGGGCGTTAAAGAAAAGGGGTTTTTCGAACAGAGTAATATCCACGATGGTTTCATGTAGAAAGATTACTACAAGAAAGATTTATTGTAAATTCTGGAAAGTTTATTGTTCCTGGAAAATGAGAAAGAATTTTGTAGGGAACGATATTGCTACAATTCTGGAATTCTTACAGGATGGAGTAGAATTAGGTCTATCACCTAGTACACTAAGGGTTCAGGTTTCGGCCCTTTCCTTATTTTTGAATATTAAATTAGCCAGAGATTCGGCAATCATTGATTTTTTAAAGGCGGTATCTAGAGCTAGACCGATACCGACAAAGGTTGTTCCCCCCTGGGATCTAAATTTGATCTTAAAGTCTTTAGCAAAAGATCCTTATGAACCCCTAAATAAGGCTTCTCTAAAGGCTCTGACGTTAAAAACTACATTTTTAGTTTCTATCACATCAGCTAGGAGAGTTGGTGACATTTAAAATCTATCAATAAAAGATCCGTATATGCAGATATTTCCAGATAGGATCGTATTCAGAACGGATCCAACATACTTACCTAAGGTTAGTTCAGGCTATCATAGGTCTCAGGAGATTATTATACCGTCCTTTTGTGATCCACCAAAAAATGATAGGGAAGCAGAATGGCACAGTTTAGATGTCAGGAGGGCGGTAATACAATATCTTGACACTACAAGATCTTTTAGGAGATCAAATCATCTGTTTGTTTCTTTTTCAAACACAAGAAAAGGTTTAGGTGTATCCAAAGACACGATTGCCAGATGGCTCAGAGAGGTAATAACTTCAGCCTATGTGCAGGAAGGACAGAGTGTTCCAAAAGGCATCAGGGCCCATTCAGTTAGGTCAATTTCAACCTCGTGGGCTGAAAGGTCTGGTGCATCACTAGAGCAAATTTGTAAAGCGGCAATATGGAAAGACAAGCACACATTTGTCATGCATTACAGAGTGGACCTACTATCCAGCCAAGATTTGTCATTTGGTAGAAAGGTTCTTCAGAACATCATCCCTCCCTAAGGTAATTTATTTCTCGCTGGTCTCTCATGTTATGCAGCCATCCTGGAGGATGAGGAGAGAACTCTGGGTAGAACTTACCGGTAGCGGTATTTCTACGAATCCTCCAGGATGGCTACCTTAGTTCCCACCCGATGAGGGTCTGTTTTGGCCTGATTCAGGGGAATTAAGGTACCGGTTGTTCGGAAGGTGTATACTCTGTGTTAACTGAGGTGTGTGGGTAGGCAGGGGCTTCTTATGCAAAAGTTTGTATCGGGTGTGTTTCCTTTGGGGGAGGAGTTAGGCTATCTCTCATGTTATGCAGCCATCCTGGAGGATTCGTAGAAATACCGCTACCGGTAAGTTCTACCCAGAGTTCAGTGTCATGATACCCCCACTCCAGTCCTAGCCTAACAGGTGGTAACATATTTACATATCCCATAATGCTTGTGAAAAAGTGTTCTGAAATGAAGACCGTCTTGCTTGATAATCTGATCCTGCAATGTGACTGACATGATACCTTACATTGTTCTCTGGTGACATGATGTCGGGACTTGTAGTGTGGGTGCTGTTTTTATTTGAGGCACATAGTGGCAGCATGTGCTGTATGGCATACAGAGCTGGATCATCCACAAGGCAGCTTCCTAGGGCCTGGTGAGAGTCTAGGGGCCTGGTGGGTGCAAGGTCCCACCAAACCTACCTAAATAAGCCAGGAGACCATCAGTGTAGGGCAAAACGTGTTCTCTTGCCTAGGGCTCCATTTCATAGTAATCCTTTAATCCTTTTCTGATGGTTTATGTTTTACATCATATGCAAAGTGTTCTATAATGTGTGTTATTTATTCATTTATTTTTTATTACGTGTGTGTGTGTGGGGGGGGGGGGGGGCACCAAAGGATTTTTTGCCTGGAGTGACATAAAGGCTAGAGGCGCCCCTGACTGACACTCATGTCTCTTTCCCTTTACTGTCTTTCACTTTTCTCTCTCTATCTTTCCCCCATTCTCTTCTCTTTCTCCCACGTTCCTGTCTTTGTCTCAACATTTCTCTATCACCCTTGCCCCTAAATTTTTTTTTACAAAATCAACAGTGTCTTATTCTAACTACTATTATGTATTTATATAGCACAGACATTTTCTGCAGCACATTACAGAGTACATAGTCTTGTCATTGATGTACTCAGAGGAGATCACAATCTAATACTACCATAGTCATAGTCTAATGTCCTGCATTATTATTATTATTATGTAGTTATATAGCACTGAAATTTTCTGCAGCACATTACATGTCAGTGACGGTCCTCAGAGGAGTTCACAATCTAAGGCCTCTATTCCCCAGACTGTTGAACTGTGTGCTCAGCAAGCAGTTATCAGGCAGCAGAGAGCAGTTATCAGTCATCAACATTTTACTGCCCATCAACAGTTCGTGGAAAAGAGGCCTAACACTGAGAAAGACTTTTCAGGAATCCATCCCCCCCCCCCTTTGAAAATACCGGGTTTACCTGTAACTGTCCCTTGTAATTTTAATTGCACTAAAAGTGTACCAGAGCTGGTATAAAGCAAACATTTCATACAAACCTGGGGCTTCCCCCAGCCCCATACGCACAGATTGCTCCCACGCCGTCGTCCTCAGCCTTCCCGCAGCTTCAGTACTGGGCCCCATCACTTACATCAGTCAGAGCCAGTCTGACACAGGAGAAGTGCGCTCTTTGCTTATCTCTCCAGCAGTCGCTGATGAGATGCGTAGAGGGCGCACTTTTCCTGCGTAGCCTGACCCCGACTGGCTGAAGTGACGGGACCGGTATCGGAGCTGCGGAAGAAGACTCAGGACGGCAACGTGGGAGCGATCCGTGCATATGGGGCTGGAGGAAGCCCTAGCTATGTATAAAACGTTAGCTTTATACCAGCTCTGGTTTCCCTTAAAGTGGTATTGTCACTATAAAAATCAAATTTCAACAGCAACTGGTCTGAGTCTTTTGTGCAATATAGATCCTTATGCTGTATTCAAAATTTTAAAAAATATGTCTGCAGGTATTGTTTGGGGGTATTGCAGCACTGGACATTTAATTCGCCATCGCCGGACTTTTGCTTGCCGGCGCTCTCCTATCTATAATATATTCACCCATTTCCCCTCCTTCTAACCCACCCACCCCTTCCTTGCTTCCCCACCCACATCTGTCCTCTTCCCTGGTTGGCTGACACCGCATGTGACGTCTATACTAGTCGCCACAGGTGTCAGTCACAGCCACCATGGGAAGAGGAGCTGTAGGAAGCCTGCCGCTGCCCGCCGCCCACATGACTGCCGCTGCCCGCCGCCCACATGACCGCCGCTGCCCGCCGCCCACATGACCGCCGCTGCCCACATGAACGCCGCTGCCCGCCGCCCACATGACTGCCGCTGCCCACATGAACGCCGCTGCCCACATGAACGCCGCTGCCCACATCACCGCCGCTGCCCACATCACCGCCGCTGCCCACATCACGCCGCTGCCCACATCACCGCCGCTGCCCGGAGCCTGTGCAGCCACCAGGGGAGAAGTGGAGCCCCATCGCCGCTGGAGGAAGAGGACAGGACACGTACCTGCCGCCGCCAGCAGGCCAAGGAGCAGAGGAGCCGGTTTTCCAACATGCTCAGTAGCATTTGTCGGGTATGCTAAAGTGTTGGAACACCGGTATAGCCGCCACCCGGATGGAAGCCTGGCAGCCGCGGGGAGAAATGGAGCTCTGGAGGGGGAAGATCCCTTGGACACCGCTCTGACACTCACTCTCACACACACACTCTCTCTCACACTTACACTCTGACTCTCACTCACTCTCACTATCTCATGCGCACTCACTCTCTCTCACTCTCACACTGTGACTCACGCCCTCACACTCACTCTCACTATTTCATGCACACTCACACTCACATCCTCACTCTCTCTGACACTTACACTCACTCTCACATTCTGACTCTCACTCTCTCACATTCTCTCACTCACTATCTCACTCACTCTCACTCCCTCACACTCTCTCTCTCACACTTACACTCTGACTCTCACTCCCTCACTCTCTCTCACATCCTCACACTCTCTCTCTCACACTTACACTCACACTCTGACTCACTCCCTCACACTCTCACACTATTTCACAACTCACACTCTCACTCACTCTCACACTCACTGCAGAGAGAAGAGTAGCCGCCGGAAAGAAGCCTGCGGGGAGCAGAGGAGCCGCCGGAGGGAAGCCTGCGGGGAGCAGAGGAGCTGCCGGAGGGAAGCCTGCGGGGAGCAGAGGAGCCGCCGGAGGGAAGCCTGCGGGAGCAGAGGAGCCGCCGGAGGGAAGCCTGCGGGAGCAGAGGAGCCGCCGGAGGGAAGCCTGCGGGGAGCAGAGAAGCCGCTGGAGGGAAGCCTGCGGGGGTAGAAGAGGAGCCGCTGGAGGGAAGCCTGCGGAGATAGAAGAGGAGCCGCCGGAGGGAAGCCTGCGGGGATAGAAGGGGAGTCGCCGGAGGGAAGCCTGCAGGGAGCATAGGAGCCGCTGGAGGGAAGCCTGCGGGGAGAAGAGGAGCTGCCAGAGGGAAGCCTGCGGGGAGAAGAGGAGCCGCCGGAGCTGTAAGGTAAAGCTCACACACACACTCAATCTCTTACTCTCACACTCTGACTCTCACTCCCTCACACACTCTCACTCTCACACACACAATCTCACACTCAGTCGCACACTGTGACTCTCCCTCCCTCATACTCTCTCCCTCACACTCTCTCACTCGCACTGTCGCACACTCACTCACACTGAAACTCACTCTCACATTTACTTTCACTCTCACTGCAGGGAGCAGAGGAGCCTGCGGGGAGCAGAGGAGCCGCCGGTGGGAAGCCTGCAGGGTAAAGAGGAGCTGTAACGTAAGAGTCACCCTCACACTGACTCTCTCTCACACACACACACACACACACACACACACACACACACACACACACACACACACACACACACACACACACACACACACACACACACACTCACTCACTCACTCACTCACTCACTCACTCACTCACTCACACTCTCACACACACACTCTCTCTTTCACACACACACACTCTCACACTCTCTCACTTTTACACTCTCTCACTCACACACTCTCTCACTCACACACACTCTCTCACTCACACACACTCTCTCACTCACACACACTCTCTCACTCACACACACTCTCTCACTCACACACACTCTCTCACTCACACACTCTCTCACTCACACACTCTCTCACTCACACACTCTCTCACTCACACACTCTCTCACTCACACACTCTCTCACTCACACACTCTCTCACTCACACACTCACACACTCTCTCACTCACACACTCTCTCACTCACACACTCTCTCACTCACACACTCTCTCACACTCTCTCACTCTCTCACTCACACACTCTCTCACTCACACACACGCTCACTCACACACTCTCTCACTCACACACTCTCTCACTCACACACTCTCTCACTCACACACTCTCTCACTCACACACTCTCTCACACTCTCACTCACACACTCTCTCACTCACACACACGCTCACTCACACACTCTCTCACTCACACACTCTCTCACTCACACACTCTCTCACTCACACTCTCTCTCACTCACACTCTCTCTCACTCACACTCTCTCTCACTCACACACTCTCTCACTCACACACTCTCTCACTCACACACTCTCTCACTCACACACTCTCTCACTCACACACTCTCTCACACTCTCACTTACACACTCTCTCACTCACACACTCTCTCACACTCTCACTCACACAAGCTCTCACTCACACACTCTCTCACTCACACTCACTCTCTCACTCACACTCACTCTCTCACTCACACTCACTCTCTCACTCACACTCACTCTCACTCACACACTCACACACTCTCTCACACACTCTCTCACTCTCTCACTCACACACTCTCTCACTCTCTCACTCACACACTCTCTCACTCACACACTCTCTCACTCACACACTCTCTCACACACTCTCTCACTCACACACTCTCTCACTCACACACTCTCTCACTCACACTCACTCTCTCACTCACACTCACTCTCTCACTCACACTCACTCTCTCACTCACACTCACTCTCACTCACACCAAATCCAAATCCAAATCCAAAAAAGCTTTATTGGCAGGACCAAATACATTTAGCATTGCCAAAGCAAAATAGAACATTAATGTGGGGGGGGGGGGGGATTGTGGGAATAAGGGAAGGACATGGGTATACAGTCCATAGGAGGATGTACGGGATGGTATGGGGGGGATGGGGTATATAGTCCATAGGGGAGGGGGGTATAGGCATACAGTCCATAGGGGAGGGGAGTATGGGGTTATACAGTCCATGTGTTATCATGTTCCTCTCAGTTGGTGGCAGGTCGTGACATATCGGGCAGCTATTTGCACAGTTTCTTCCTCTTCCCCCAGTATGATGTAGAGTTTCCTCTCCTCATCTGTGGAGGTGAAATCTGCAATGTGGGCGGAGAGTCTTTGGAAATGGGCGGTCCTCAACGGTGTATATTTGCTGCAGTGTAGCAGGAAGTGGGCCTCATCCTCCAGGACCCCCTGGTCACATTGCCTGCACAGTCTCTCCTCCCGGGGCTTCCATGTCTGTCTGTGTCGTCCTGTCTCTATCTCCAGGTTGTGGGCACTCAGACGGTACAGGCTCAAGGCCTGTCTATCTTTGTGGTGGTGTAGCCTCTCCAGATATGGGGCCATTGTGTACTCCCTCTGTAGTGATTGGTAGATAGTGAGTTTCTGGGAGTTCTTTATGTCACTTCTCCATTCCTCTATGTATCGGTCCTTGCAGCTTTCTATCATTCCTTTTATTTGGGCTTTTGTCAGCCTGTGTTGGTGGTCTTGGCTGGGCTGGCTCTTGACGTTTTGTTTCAGAGAGCGTGGTATGGCCTCCCCACCCTGGCTCAGTGAGGCTTTATGGTGGTAAGTGCTGGGGTTGCTGCTCTGTATATGCGCCCAATATGAGAGCGCCCTCTGCTGGATAGTCAGTCATAGTGGGAATCTGCCTAGCTCTGCCCGGCAAGCTGAGTTCGAAGTGCTGCGATGGACTTGGAGAAGATACTTGCAGAACTCTAGATGGAAGATTTCTGTTGGGCTGGAGTCCCATTTTGATTGGTCAGGGTAGGTGACCGGGCCCCATACCTCACTGCTATAGAGCAGGATTGGAGTGATGATGCTGTTGAATATCTTTACCCAGACTCTCACCGGTGGTTTTAGGTGGTAAAGTTGCCTTCTGATGGCATAAAACGTTCTGCAGGCTTTTTCCTTCAGGGCCTCTACTGCTGGTTTAAAGCTCCCAGTTTGGTTAATTTCCAGCCCCAGGTAGGTGTAACTGTTTGTGGTCTCCAGTGGGCAGCCATTTAATATAAATGAGGAGGTGGGCATTTTTAGATTTTTTCTCTGGAACACCATCACTTTTGTCTTCTTTGGGTTGATGGGCAGTGCCCATGTGGTGCAGAAACTCTCCAGTACTGCCAGGCTGTCCTGTAGGCCCCTTTCTGTTGGGGAGAGCAGCAGGAGATCATCTGCATACAGCAGGAACTTCACCTCGTGGTCATGCAAGAGGAGGCCTGGTGCTGGGGAGGATTCCAGGGCTACAGCCAGTTGGTTAATAAATATGTTAAAGAGCGTTGGGCTCAAACTGCAGCCCTGCCTGACTCCTCGACCCTGCTTGAAGAACGCGCTTCTCTTCCCGTCCACTTTCACACTGCATTGGTTCCCAGTATATGAACTCTTGATGACATCATAGATTCTACCTCCTATTCCGCTCTCTAGGAGTTTTAGGAAAAGGCCTGGGTGCCACACCGAGTCAAACGCCTTCTTAAAATCCACAAAGCAAGCGTGTATTTTGCCACGTGAGCTGTGGACATGAGTCTTGATAAGGCTGTGCAGTGTGTAGATGTGGTCGGTTGTGCGGTGGTTTGGCATGAACCCAGCTTGGCTTTTGCTGAGTACGTCCTGCTGTGTGAGGAAGGAGAGGATCCTTTTATTGATGATGCTGTTAAACAGTTTCCCCAGTGTACTGCTGACACAGATTCCTCTGTAGTTTGCTGGATCATATCTGTCCCCATTCTTGTAGATGGGTGTTATGAGGCCTTCACTCCAGGCCTGAGGAAAGGAGCCCGCACTCAGGATAAGGTTGAAAAGTC